>NC_134827.1:100177284-100255614 GCF_004210375.1 Tachypleus tridentatus
TATCGTGATAAAACAAACATCAACCTTCAATTAATATATCTGAACTTTTATTCGTGATCGGACAGACAGCGCCATCTACCATAGAAAATATATTTTAAACGTAAAAATTATCTGAAAGAACCTACATCTATCAAACTGTGAATCTGATGATTAACGTAAGTCATAACCTGATATAAAAACTTCATTTGAAATCTTCAGAAATCAAAATCATCCTTCCTGGCAAGAAGACAGCTAGTCCACAACACCTACCGCTAACTCTGGGGCTAACCAAATCGAATAATGGAATTTGCCTTCACTTTTAATAACGCACCCACGGTCTCACAAATTGCGCGTGAGAAATGTGAATTGTAGCATTAGAAAAGTAGAGAAAACTAACTACTAGGCCACGCCAGGCCCCAACCAGCAATGAACATTAGATATACAAAATTATAACTTAGACATTAAAGATTTTACAGAAGCTAGCAAATTAATTAAATTTATGGGATAAAAATGCTTTAGTACAGATATTCTAAATATGTAAAG
Source organism: Tachypleus tridentatus (assembly GCF_004210375.1). NCBI lineage: Eukaryota > Metazoa > Arthropoda > Merostomata > Xiphosura > Limulidae > Tachypleus > Tachypleus tridentatus. The sequence continues at coordinate 100,177,807 of NC_134827.1, forward strand.
AAACAAATAATGAAATAACCCAGCGTGATGACGTGGTTAGGGCGCTCGATTCGTAGTTTGAGAGTCGCGAGTTCGAATCCCCGTCACACCAAACATGCTTTTAGCCGTGTAGGCGTTATAATGACACGGTCAATCCCACTATTCGTTTATAAAAGAGTATCCCAAGAATTGGCCGTGGGTGATGATGACTAGCTGCTTTCCCCCTTGTCTTACATTAATAAATTAGGGACGGCTAGCGCGGATAACTCTCGTGTAGCTTTGGGTGGAACTCAAAACAAACCAATAAAAAATCTAATCAGCAGGGCACGTCAGAGAGAGACCAGTCATAACGCTCTATCAAACTTACTTATGTATAATGACAAGTGTGTTACCAGTATTTACTGACTATACGAAGATATTCCTAAGTTAGCATTCTGTTTGCTCTTTATAAACTGAGCTTATGCATTTCTAAATGTAAATTATTAGATAAGAGTGAACCAGTACCCATCCTAAGTGGTTTTCTCTTGTAATATTTGAAGTGCTAAACGGATATCAAAAAGAAAACACTTTGCTTGAATAAATATTGTATCTCGTCAAGACTAAAACCCAGAACAAGAACATAAAAAACACAGTTTTTTTGTTTTTGTGTAGCTTTTTACCCAAAAATATATTTCAAAATTGAAATGAGTTAGTCGTGGCCTATTGGTCAGTGTCAGACTGCTGATCAACAGGTCCAAGATTCGAGCTGGAATTTGCCTCTTACAATGCTCCTCATATCCAGTTGTAGACGTGGGGGAAGTTTTTGTTCGGTGCAAGGTCTCCAGGTGGGACTACAGCACATTTTAGAATAACTTCAGCTCCAGTAAGCCCACCCTAATCATACCCCACGTGGTCGGCATGGCCACGTGAGTTAAGGCGTTCAACTTAACCTGAGGGTCGCGGGTTCGAATCCCCGTCGCACCAAACATGCTCGCCCTTTCAGCCGTGGGGGCGTTATAATGTAACGTCAATCCCATTATTCGATGGTAAAAGAGTAGCCCAAGAGTTGGCGGTGGGTGGTGGTGACTAGCTGCCTTCCTTCTAGTCTTACACTATTAAATTAGGGACGGCTAGTGCAGATAGCCTTCGTGTAGCTTTGCGCGAAATTCAAAAACAAATAAAACCAAAAATGCACCCCGCCGGTACAGCGGTAAGTCTACGGATTTACAACACTAACATCATGGGTTCGATTCCCCTATGTGGACTTAGCAGATAGCACAATGTGGCTTTGCTATAAGAAAACAGACACACCCTTGTCTCAAGGAAAACTTATTATACATCATGAACTCAAAAGTAAAATATGAATTGCTTTCCAAAGGTGTCATATCTATTATACTGTGCAATAGACAGTTACCACTTGTGCACCTCCACTACGTGGTTTTTAACCAAGATAGAACTGTACAACTGTTTTAAATTCTAAGACTTACTGATTATCTCAATGGCTTTTAACCTAGATAGAACTGTACAACTGTTTTAAATTCTAAGACTTACTGATTATTTCAGTGGTTTTTAACCTAGATAGAACTGTACAACTGTTTTAAATTCTAAGACTTACTGATTATCTCAATGGCTTTTAACCTAGATAGAACTGTACAACTGTTTTAAATTCTAAGACTTACTGATTATTTCAGTGGTTTTTAACCTAGATAGAACTGTACAACTGTTTTGAATTCTAAGACTTACTGATTATTTCAGTGGTTTTTAACCTAGATAGAACTGTACAATTGTTTTAAATTTTAAGACTTACTGATTATTTCAGTGGTTTTTAACCTAGATAGAACTGTACAACTGTTTTAAATTCTAAGACTTGCTGATTATTTCAGTGGCTTTTAACCTAAATAGAACTGTACAAATGTTTTAAATTCTAAGACTTATTTATTATTTCAGTGGTTTTTAACCTAGATAGAACTGTAAAACTGTTTTAAATATTAAGACTTACTGATTATTTCAGTGGTTTTTAACCTAGATAGAACTGTAAACCTGTTTTAAATTCTAAGACTTACCGATTATTTCAGTGGTTTTTAACCTAGATAGAACTGTAAAACTGTTTTAAATTTTAAGACTTACCGATTATTTCAGTGGTTTTTAACCTAAATAGAACTGTAAAACTGTTTTAAATTTTAAGATTTACTGATTATTTCAATGGTTTTTAACCTAGATAGAACTGTACAACTGTTTTAAATTCTAAGACTTACTGATTACCTCAATGGCTTTTAACCTAGATAGAACTGTACAACTGTTTTAAATTCTAAGACTTACTGATTACCTCAATGGCTTTTAACCTAGATAGGACTGTACAAATGTTTTAAATTCTAAGACTTACTGATTATTTCAGTGGTTTTTAACCTAGATAGAACTGTACAACTGTTTTAAATTTTAAGAGTTACTGATTATTTCGGTGGTTTATAACCTAGATAGAACTGTACAACTGTTTTAAATTCTAAGACCTACTGATTATTTCAGTGGTTTATAACCTAGATAGAACTGTACAACTGTTTTAAATTTTAAGAGTTACTGATTATTTCAGGCATACATTATTCCTGCTTTTATATTACTATAAGTGTTTTTCTCTATTCTTTTTTTAAATTTCAGAAAATAACAGTGGTTTGTTTTTTGTTTCGCACAAAGCTACACGAGGGCTGTCTACGCTAGGCGTCTTCAAGTTAACAGCGTAAAAAGACTAGATAGGAGGCAGCTATTCATCACCACCCACCGTCAACTCTTGAGCTACTCTTTTACCAACGAATAGTGGGATTGATCGTTACTTTATAACGGCCCCACGGCTGAAAGGGCGAACATGTGTGGTATGACGGGTATTCGAACCCGCGACCCATTGTTTCTATGCCAACGTATTTACCATCGTAATAAAAAAGAAATTTAAACACTGTAAACAAATGTAACCATGCCAACTGGGGACCAGTCAGAATCCTGATCAGGGTACTATGGATAATTCATTATAGAAAAAAAAGGACTGTATTTATACGCCCATTTACCATCTTCTTGGCTGGCAAACAGACTAGACAGTCTGTTATTTATTTATTTGTTTAAGAAAGTTTGTGGAGTAGCCATCCATGCTTTCACATTATGGAGAATATGTTTCTTAGAATGAAAACAACTCCTGTATCTCAGAACAGCTGAAGATGACCCAGGAAGGTCAAAACGTTGTTCTCTGCTTGTCAGTAACAGTGTTAATAACAGCTGTTCTGAGATACATTTTTATTTCAAGTGGGTTTCTCATCATCAAGAAAAACTATTTTATACAGGTACAGGGGACTACAATGGTTTAAAACAATAGGTATTTTTAAATATTAACTCGATTTTGTTCGTTTGTAACTGAGCACGAAGCTACACTATGGGCTATGAGTGCTCTGCCCAAGACGGGTATCAAAACCTGGATTCCACTGTTGTAGTTCCGCAGACATACTGCTGTGTTACTGGAGGGACAACGTATTTTCATAAGCCAGATATCATTAAAAGCAGTGCAAGGCGAAGAAGTGTAACTCTTTGTTTAAATTAGCGCCACATAGAGCCATATGCACTTTTACTTTTATATACGTCTACATAAGGATATTGGTTTATTTAACGTTTAAGCACAAAACTGCACAATAGCTATCCGTTATAAGCCCTCAAGTTTACTACTGAAATGCAGAGAGAAGCGAGAGAAAGAAAACGTTGCACACGAAAACGCCAATTTCATTGAACATCAATTCCAATAAATGTGGCACAAGACATTTTAATAACTGAGAGTCCTAGACTTTGCTTGTCTTTAAATATCTAAATATGAAATGAGTATTTACAGTTTATGTTTATATTTATTGATTTATTTTTTAATTTATATTGTAATAACTTTTTCCTTTTAAAAATTGCATGGGTGCATGTTTTCTTACAGTACAGTCACATCGGGCTATCTGCTATATCCATTGAAGGGAATCGAATCTCTGATTTGAGCCTTGTAAGTCCGGATACTTACCGTTGTCCCACCAGGAAACAAATTGCCTATTTTAGATTACACTGGGTGTGTTGTTTAAATTAAAATTTAAAGCTGTATTACAATAAATTGATTAGAACAGGTGTTCTTAAACTGTGGTTCGAAAACTATGGCGGAAGTAGATTCCAAAGGGGTCGTATAGATCAAACAAATTTATTTTAATTTTTGTTTGTTTGTAAATAATAGTATATTCAAAGAGATCCGGTTCACCTTTACAACCTCCTCGTGGTTTCTTTCCTTTTAGCGTAATGTTGGTCATAAGCACCTACTTACTAACTCATAAGTTAGTCATGCCTGACCGAATAGTTGGATTTGATTTTCACTCTTATAACAGCTCCACGGCTGCAAAGACTAGATTGCATATTTTTTTTCGATGACGAGATGTAAACCTTGAATCTTCGGATTCACAGTTATGAGCATGCCGACATCTAGATACTCTCGTCCCTTCTTTAGAATATTCAACACGTTTGTGACTGAGTGTTTGAAAGTTATGGAATAACTGAAAAACAGGCTATATATATATATATATATATATCACATATAAAATAGGCCCGGCATGGCCAGGTGGTTAAGGCACTCGACTCGTAATCTGAGGGTCGCGAGTTAAAATCCCCGTTACACCAAACATGCTCGCCCTTTCAGCCGTGAGGACGTTATAAAGCGATGGTCAATCCCGTTATTCGTTAGTAAAAGAGTAGCTCAAGAGTTGGCAGTGGGTGGTGATGACTAGCTGCCTTCCTTCTAGTCTTACACTGCTAAATTAGGGACGACTAGCGCAGATAGCCCTCGTGTAGCTTTGCGCGAAATTAAAAAAATAAGAAAACCAACAATCAAAACCAAACATATAAAATAATATGAAGAAAATAGTTAGAACGAATGGAATAGAGTTTGAAACAACAGTACGTCCTTATGTTATCCGACCCATTGAAAAAATAATACCTTCAAATATATTATAAATAGAACACTTTCGTTTTAATTAACTTGATAAACAACTAATTTGATTCTTTTCTCGTCTTAGTACACTTCCACATGTGCTTCTGAGAAATGTCTGTTAAACATGATTAGGTAAAGATATCTTTTCTTGTAAAACACCACCAGTTCCAGGGAAATTTTTCAAACCAAGTTTGTGCTATTTTTGGTAGTTGGATCTTTTTCACAAATGTGTCTGTAATTTTGTTGTACTGACACGGTTGATTTACATTCAGCAAACTTAAACCACACGTTGCACCTTTTTTGGGAATGTTACCATTTCGTTTTTTTCTAGCAATGATCCTTCAACGGATCCGCAACGGAAAGGTGAAAACAAAAACCCATAATGAGCCGTTCGTCAATTTAAATAAAACCAGTGTTCTATCTAGAATATATTTGAAGTTATTAATTTTTAAAATGGGTCAGATAATTTATAGACACCCCGTATTTGTATAAATGTATGTATATTACTCATAATATTCGGTTTTTCCAACAATTGCACTAGTTCTGCAGAAGGCCCTGCATGGGCTTTAACATTACGTTTCATAACAACCAGTTTTAATCTTTTGTGCACAGCTGAAAGTAAACTTATATGGAGCAATATATTTTTTAATAGAAGTCTGAGGCATTACGGCCGCTTTGGTAAAGAGATAAATTTTATGTTATTTAAAGAAGAGATGACTTAGGACTCTGTCATATGCGGGTGGGGTTTCTTTTAAGAGTGGTGAATAATACGTTGTGTGTGTATATATATATATATATATATATATGCGCTATACTATCCTGAATCCTAAACTTATACGTTTCTCACCTACAGATAAAATATGACTCTTTCACAGTCACGATCTATTGAGGTTTTAGTGAAAAAATAAAATACATTCAACAAGATTCTATGATGACCGCTAACTTATTCTCACAAATTTAAGTTTCTAGTAAATAGTCTAGATAGGGCTACACAGTGGCATGTTTTATGTTTTTGTTTTTCTGTACAAAACCATTTAGAATACTGAATTGTGTTCGTGTAATTAATTTGTTGAGATAAAAGTGTATTCTCAAGACGGCTGGTATGGGTATTAAAACTCTATTTAAAATAAAACACAGAACAACGTTCTGACCTTCTTAAGTCATCTTCAGGTTTTTGTCAACTTTATCGCTGGTTCAGCGAGGGAAGGTTCTGATATTAATACTAATTGATCAACACATATTTTATGGAAACAATCTGAGAATAAGTGAATGAGCGTTTCGCTTTCGTTTCTGCTTCGGGACCTCTAAACTCAGTATAAAATCAACAACGTTATGGCACATGTGAACTAGAACTTTTTCGTTTTGTTTTTCACCCACCAAGTGACAGGCTACTGACCGTTCCATATTATCTTGATCAACTTGAGTGACAGACAAACACTCTCCTTCGGAAGAAAATCATGTGCCAGAGACTGTTCAGAAGGACTATATCTGATGTATACTCAGTGATATTTGTCTGGATTCTGTAACTGTCCTCTCCTTTGCACGGCTATTCAACTACTGAACTCATTATAAAGAGTATAATACAACCATGCTTTTGATTTCCTAGCTTGGAAGAAAAGAGAGAATATACGAATATATGAAATACAATAACATGAAAAGAAAATGCAATGACTCCTGAAAACAGTGAAGAAAGTAAGACGGGAGTAGCGGATGAGAAGATATCAGGAAAATAAATGATGATAAAAAAATAAAAAGTAAAAACCTTATAAAAATATGGCATACTGAGAAAAGTTACTGGGAAATAGAATATAAAATTTAACTATAGGTAGAAAAAATATAATATGGAAAAAGAATATAGTGGGATGCTAACAAAATATTAAGTGTGAAAATACAGAAATGAAAAAAGAATTATAAATATGAGAAACGATAAGTGAAACGATGTATAACTTGAGAATTGGATACATGAAGAAGAAAAGGTACAGGGTGTTCAGAAAGTCACTGAGCACTTGTATATTTATTAACAGACATGTTTCAATACAGAATACAGGAGGTAAATATGAATGACAATTATAAACAATGTTGAAAGTGACCCCCATTGGCATCAATACAAGCCTGGATCCTTATTGTTTTGTTTCTAAACACATAGCTATCAGTTGCTGGCTTGAAATAGACTGAATGAATGGTGATTACAAAACTGCACAGTGACTTTTCGAACACCCTGTGTAACTAAAGATAAGAAGTGACTTATATTTTATGGAAATAATAACAATTAGTTGAAAGACAAAATAAGCTAAAGTAGGATAATAATAATTAAAAGGCTATAAGAAAGAAGTGAATTTAGGCACACTGTGGAGTTATTAGGGAGTAACTTAAGGCTGAAGTAAATAAACGAAGCGTAGAAACAAAGAATAGAAAGTGAAAAACAGATGTGACGTAAAGACTAAAACGTCCAGAGCAGCAAATGTAATATATTTAAAGTCGAGTAAAGATTTAAAGACAAAGAAAGAATTCTATGGAAAGAACAAATAAAAACCGGAGCCCGAAAATATGACGAATGAATAAGGGGAGTCATATGATTCAATATAAAGATGTTTTAAGTTCAATAAAAAAATAGGACTCTAAAAGGATAGAAAAAGTTAATCTGTTAGACAGAAACTAGAGAATGAAAACCATGAATGTGCAGAAGGTAGAATACAGACAGAAGAGTTACATTAGAATACAGACAAAAGAGTTACATTAGAATACAGACAAAAGAGTTACATTAGAATACAGATAACAGAGTTACATTAGAATACAGACAAAAGAGTTACATTAGAATACAGACAAAAGAGTTACATTAGAATACAGATAACAGAGTTACATTAGAATACAGATAACAGAGTTACATTAGAATACAGATAACAGAGTTACATTAGAATACAGACAAAAGAGTTACATTAGAATGCAGATAAAAGAGTTATATTAGAATACAGGCCCGGCATGACCAGGTGGTTAGGGCGTTCGACTCGTGATCCGAGAGTCGCGGGTTCGAATTCTCGTCGCACCAAACATGCTTGTCCTTTCAGCCGTGGGGGCGTTATAATATGACGGTCAATCCCACTATTCGTTGATAAAAGAGTAGCCCGCAGTTGACGGTGGGTGGTGATGACTAACTGCCTTACTTCTGCTTTCTCTCTGGTCTTGCACTGCAAAATTAGAGACGGCTAGCGTAGATAGCCCTCGTGTAGCTTTGCGCAAAATTCAAAAGCAAACAGACAAACAAATCATACATTAGAATAAAAGTAAGATAACCTGTAAGAATATTAGACAATACAATAAAAGAAAGACATTATATCGCAATAAAAGTTGAGGTAATCTCCACTCGTATTAAGATTAAAAATACACCAGCAACGAGAAACGAAAAGGAAAGATACTTAAATAATGCGAAATACAAGGGGAACGGGTTTGAAAGTTTCAATTCAGCCAAGTGGTTACGTGATTGTTCCCTGGGGTGAGAAATAGGATTAAACACATTGTTATCTTCTTTGACGTGTACGTTAGTTCATGGTGGACTGAATCGTAGGACACAACATTAAGACGCCGTTGATTCAATATGTTTTCCCCAGACGCACGTGTACAAAATGTTACTTTCAACTGAGCTGACAGTAACATGATGTTATGTATTACTTCTCTAGGATTCCGTGAAACCAGACCTTCAGATCAGAAACCTTTGTGCTGAAATAACTATAAACGGATGCTGTTGAACTAACTGTAATTGGAATATTTCAATAAGAATTATTGTTATTTTAAGTCATTCAGGCATAACGCAAATGTTTATTTTTCATAACACTTGACTTCTAACGCGTGAAATAACGAGACAAAACGTAACTGAAGGAACGTTCCAGAAACAGACTGATAGGTTTACGACCTTAGTTATGCGTATGTATAAATTATATTAACATTTTGTTGGTAAATACGTATTACGTATAGAGGAGAACGAGTCTCTTTAATGTTACGTATAATATTTAAGCTATTTGTATATTACGTAGTAAAAAATCCATCAAAACATTGACTCTTCCCTCTTAAGTTCTTTTTATGACTCTCCTAGCTTCAGGGCAGTGTATCGTATTAAACAGGGTATTCTGTAGTAGCTTAAATATGGGTTAATCACATTCGATGCACGGATGAGAAAATGTAATGACATACAAAACAAATTTGGTAATTCTTTGGTTCGCATACCATCCGTTCGTTATTATAAAACTCGTCTTTTCCATGATGATTGATTTCCACAATCTACACTTAATAAACTCTTACAGTCATAACGTTTTATCGTGATTCTTTTGTTCAACATGGTGAACACTGATGGCCACAAAGAACACTTCATCCTAAATCCGTTACCGTCATTATTACTATCATAACGTTTCATCTTACACCTTTTGTTAATTTTTATCATGAACTTGTGTTTGTTATCCTCATATGAATTACCGCACGTATTACGTTGGCCTTTATCAAATAGATTATTGTCAAATCTACAAGTATTATCACAAATTCCACCTCTTATCACAGTCTTGTCTTTACAGTATTGTCTTCACTTTCACGTATGACGGTTCTTGTAATCATTTCATCACTAATACATATTTATTTTGTATTAAAACTTTCTTCAACTCCATATTTGTTGCTTGTTACAAATCATCATTGTTTTAGTTAACCCTAAATACTATCATAACAATATCTTCCAAATACTAGCATGGCATGGCAAGCGTGTTAAGGCGTTCGACTCCTATTCCAAGCGTCACGGGTTCGAATCCCCGTCGCACCAAACATGCTCGCCTTTTCAGCCGTGGGGGCGTTATAATGTAACGGTCAATCCCACTATTCGTTGGTAAAAGAGTAGCCCAAGAGTTGGCATTGGGTAGTGATGACTAGCTGCTTTCTCTCTAGCCTTACACTGCTAAATTAGGGACGGTTAGCGCAGATAGGTCTCGTGTAGCTTTGTGCAAAATTCAAAACAAAACAAACCAATCAAACGATAGCGATTGTCAACGTAATGTTGCTTGTTAACGGATGAAACTTCTTAAAATATTTAGTTTAGTAAACAGAGGTAATAATACATTTTATGATATGATTAATCCAATACCTTATTATAACTATAAGAAACTTAGTTAGTTATCACCATTAGATTCTATCTAGGAACATAGGGCTGCAAGTGAGTAGGTTGTTAGCTCACTGCACCGAGCTGTCCCTAATTTAGCAGTGTAAGACTAGACGGAAGGCAGCTATTCATCACCACCCACCGCCAACTCTTGGGCTACTCTTTTACCAACGAATAGTGGGATTGACCGTCACAATATAACGTCCCCACGGCTGGGAGGGCGAGCATGTTTGGCGCGACGCGGGCGCGAACCCGCGACCCTCGGATTAAGAGTCGCACGCCTTACGCGCTAGGCCATGCCAGGCCCATAAGAAACTTAACCCTTGTTTTATTAATGTAATTACTTAATTAAGTTATTATTATTTTTGGAATAAAAAACAATTCAGCAACTGCTGATCACTATGTAATTAATGCTGTTATATTACACGTACGATTTCAAGGCTAAAATCAGGGGTTCGATTCCCCTCAGTGTACTCAGTAGATAGCCTGATGTGGCTTTGCTCTAAGAAAACACATATACACACCTTCACAAGTTACAAGCAATGTAACTTAAACACAACACAGGAGAAATAGCCAATCGAGACTAGTTACTGTAGCAGATAGAAGTGCAGTGAAATCATAAAGATTTTTTATACTTTTGATGAAGCTACATCTGACTGCAGATGGATAACACAATAAAAACGTCTTTACTGTGTATAACACTTTAGATAGATTTCTGGCTGCCACCATGATAGTCCAATCCAGCTGACAAGTTCTGGTATTGAACAAAAGACGTCCTAGGAGCATCTCGGCGAACATAAAGACAGATATAAGATGATACCTGACACACTAAATCTTCAGCACACCGATTAAGTACACCGTGTTTGCGCATGTGTGTGTGTGATTTTTGGCGTTATTTATTTAATGGTTGTTATTTGCTGTAATAATGTAAAGCGAGCATGAGTTTTGTTCATCTGTTAGGCGAAGCTAAAAACTTGCTGGTATTTCGTCGATTTGTAGGATACAAAGTTTTCTCACAATTTTCAGCCCCCGATGGTAAAGCGGTATGACTTCGGATTTGCAACCCTAAAATCAGGGGTTCGATTACCTTCGGTGAGCTCAGCAGATAGCTCGATGTGGCTTTGCTATAAGAAAACACACACACACAGCATTGTTAGTCTAAAATATATCCAGCTGGGTATTTATAAATTTCCATCAAGCCTATAGGTGGACACTTAAATTAAGTAGTTCGGCGTGTGAACCTGTATAATTCCACCTAAACTTAAGTTTTCGATCATTGGTGTAAAATGGTATAAAAAAAAAAAAGAGAAACATGTTTGCCTTTCCATTTGGTCGGATTATTATTCCATAAGAAATAGTTGACTGCAATAATAAGTAAGTGGCGAGTATAAAAATAGTCCATTCAATTATGTGTATATATAAATTATTATTAATGCAATCCAAAGGTTACAAGTTTGGATCCTGAAGGCGTCACATTATGACATTTCCATTATTTGTTAGTATAAGAGTAGCTGCCTTCATTCTATACTTTCACTGCTAAATTAAAGATGGCTAGTGTAAATATCCCTCATGTAGCTTTGCGCAAATTTCCAAACAGAACTACCAAATCTAACGCACACGCTATTTTATTATTAATATATAGATATACTGTTCACAACAATTTACTAGAATTATAAATTAAATTAAAGATCATTCCACTTCTTAAGCTTTGTTGAATCTCGGTTGTGCTTGGTCACTGTAAATGTAATAATCCATTTCGATAGTTGTGATAGAAGAAACCTGTAGAAACACAGAAGTTAAACAAGTCTATGAAGCGTGGTGAAGTAACTGATTATAAAACGATCTAAGTAAAATCTTCGTCATCGCAGTATCATAAAGCAACATCTTTATAATAATGAATATATTGTAACCAAATCCAAATCGGTCTCAAGTCGATGTATAAAGGATTGAGTGTAATAAAATAGTATCATTAAAGCCTTACGCTGTGAAAGACCGGAAAAAAAATTATGTTTTGGTTTTTTTTGGAAATATAGAGTTCAAAATGGTAGAGATTTTCACTCACCAAAAGAAATATCCTTCACTGAACATGTCTGCCCTTTCAGCCGTAGAGGCTTTATAATGTAATGATATATTCTACTTTTCGTTTATAAAGGATGGCGATAGATGTGTCAACTAGCTAGCATTTCAAATTAGGGACAGCTAGCACAGATATCTCTAGAGCAGTTTTGCGTGAAATTCAAACGAACAAGCAAAATTAAAGAAATGCTTAATGCAATGTTAAATTCATTCTTAGTATAAAATGTATTTAATGTAAACTATCGAATTCACGTGTAATAAGACTAAAGCACTCTGATTTGAATTTCGCTAGTGTAAAAAAAAACGACATAAATACGTTAACATTGATTTATAAATGTTTTATGGTTGTCTAACATCATAATAACTAACAAACATTTCCATTATTTTTAAGCTAACTTCCTGATCTTATCCAACTGTATTTATTATTGTTGTTCTTAAAGCAGTTCTAATATATAAGAACATCTTAATTATTTCTTGTGTTTCTGTTGTTTTTGTATCCTTATATATCTGAAGAGTCATTCATCTTCAAATTTAATAAACTGATGTCGTACAAAAGCACCCACGCTGTACGTAGTTGTTATAAATAATTATTTGATGACCAATCAAAATATATTCATTGTTTGTTTGTTTTTTCTGAGATGCTTTGTTAGACGTGGAAACAAGCAAGTATGAATAAAAGACAAACAATATTAGGTTAAAGTTGGATATTTTAAATAATTCTGAGTGAATAAGAAACACGAACGATATAGAAAAACTAGGTTAATCTATTGATTTATTTTTCTTTGCTTTGAGAAATTATTTAAGTATAAATAAAAACTGAGAATGAATACAAATGTTTTAAAGACTGTTTCCTTTATCTTATTCAGACTGCTACACAGTATAAAGATGCGTCGTTTATGATAAATCTGTCGTTTATCATAAATATTTATATAAACAGAATAATTGTATATTTTCCTGAGTAATGGTTTTGTGGATCGTTTCTGAATCAAATGTAGCATTTTTATTCCCAACTTAGTAGAATAAATTGTAGATATATAGCTACTGATGATCTAATTATTCAGAAAAGTAAATCACCGATGTATATGTAAATAAATAATATAATTTCGAACGTTTTCTGTATATGAACAATTCATCGAAAGAAAGATTTAGTTAGCCATATTGAGAGAATAATCACACGTATATGGATGACAGTAACCTATTTGTGTATGTTTAAAATCGATAAGGTTATAATAGAAAGATACGATCGTTAATGGTTTTCGTTACAAAGGCTTTTAAAAGTATGTAATTCAATCGATGTATTTATAAATGAATCAATGACAAGTTTAAGACACTAAACCAGTTATAAACATTCTGATATAAAGTATTAAAATCAAGTATGGCTACTGAAACACGAATTTGTTTCTCTCTTTTATAGTTTCCAGATGATGTTAAACTATATCGTAATTATTTAAGTTCCAAAAGTCACGACACCTATATTAAAAAATTCAAATTTCGTTTTTTAATAGGTGCAAAATTTTGTTAAATAGGATGGCTAACAGTTTTATTGAGCTGATAAAAATCTAATTTTTATGTTGGTTTGGAGGTACTAATAGTTTAACACGTTAAAAGTTAAAAGTTGTGAACTAATTTAATCGTAGCCTGAAAATGTTAGTTTTTAAACTTAGAAAAAGAAACAGCTTTTAGTATAAATCTTTAAATTAACCATTTTATTTCAAAATAAAGTATTTTACCTCCAGAAATTATGTAAGTAGATAACATATGATAGAAATTTAGTTTCTTTTTGTGATTTCTTTTGTCTATGATGTCATGTTTTTACATGATTAAATCATCTATATTAAGGTCATTTGTTTCTAATAATTTGTTAGTTATAAATATACAATTTCTAAGTCACCAATAATAATATGTATAAGTGTGCTCACAAGGTAAATTATCTCTATTACTAAGATCGAAATTATTCCAAAAGTGTTTTAATTGTAGATCAAAAGTCCAATAGAAATCTAATATTCAAAACTAATAAATAAATTGAAGGCTTGTTTGTTTTGAATCTCGTGCAAAGCTACACAAGGGCTATCTACGCTAGCCGTCCCTAATTTATGTTAAGACTAGATGGAAGGCAGCAAGTCATCACCACCTACCCTTAGATTACTCTCTTACCAACAAATAATGGGATTAACCGTTGCTTATAATACCCCCACAGCTGAAACAGTGAGCATGTTTGGTATAACGGGGATTCGAACTCGCGACTTTCAAATTACTCGTCGAGCACCCTAACAACCCTAACTTTAAGGAACCACCTCCTAAATTGGTAATGTAAGGTGCTTTGATTAGTGATATAAGATGCAGTACTTATATTCTGTTTTGTTTTTGTTTAAGCCTAAAGTTACACAGAGGCCACTTGGACTGCGTCTTCCGTTTGGATCAAATCCCAAAATATACCATTATACGTTTACTCTTAAGCAACCGGGAAACCACTTAAATTTAGACATAAAACAGTTTGAGTCGACAACTGCATCAAACGCTTTATTTTTAAGAACTTAACAAGACCATGAAACAGGTAGTGTCAAATACAAGATACACTGCATCTTTCAAAGACATTTCACGCTAATTTTCCATAAATTACCAAGAGAAACTTATTGTAGTCGTAAAAACAAGAGAAAATACGTTTTGCAAACCCATCTGCTCACTAACATAACACACTTTAACCGAGTATTAGTTGTTTTTGAGACTTGTATTGCCTAGTGCATTAATGTTCACATATTTTGCGCTAATGTACATTAAAAACACAATGGTAGACGTGCTTACTCACCTGAGAGTTGGGGAATCATGATGACATCTAGGTTCTAGGGCAGTGGTTCCCAACCAGGGGTGCGAGATAGCGTTCCAGGGGATGCGAGATAACATTTGTTTTGGCCACCTTCACCTTATTCTTAAATAAATAATTACCGTGAGGGGTGCGAGAATATACTAAAATTTTTTAGGGGTGCGGGGCATAAAAAAGGCTGGGAACCACTGTTCTAGGGGTGATTAATTGTTATTGTTGTTTTACTATTAGACACAGAGCTACACGAAGGGCTATCTGTGTTCTACCTACCAGGGGTATGTAACCCCAGTTTCTAGCAGTATCAGTCCACAGACAATTGTGAGTCTGGGGGTATAATTATATAAGAATTAACCTTAAGTCAACACATTACTTTAAGAACATCTATAATCGCAACATTCATGAAAACATATTTTAAAACCATATGTATGCATTTAGCACACTGAAAAGGACAATACGAATCAGTTGTTCAATTCTATTCATATTTTAATTTCATAATAATAAAGCTAATCGAAGCATTTTGTACAAGTTTATTTAAAAACACGATGTTTGTTTGTTTTTGAATTTCACACAAAGCTACTCGAGGGCTATCTGTGCTAGCCGTCCCTAATTTAGCAGTGTAAGACTAGAGGGAAGGCAGCTCGTCATCACCACCCACCGCCAACTCTTGGGCTACTCTTTTGCCAACGAATAGTGAGATTGACCGTCACATTATAACGCCCCCACCTCTGGGAGGGCGAGCATGTTTGGCGCGACGCATGCGCGAACCCGCGACCCTCGAATTACGAGTCGCACGCCTTACGCGCTTGGCCATGCCGAACCAAGACGATGATACAATATAATTCGATACAAACCAACATGGTATACAATGATAAGGGTAAAAACACCAAATATATAAATATATATAAACACAACTAATTTTTCGTAGAAAAACCAAAATATGCACAACCTAAAATAGGCCCGGCCTGGCCAGGTGGTTAAGGCACTCGACACGTAATCCGAGAGTCGCGGGTTCGAATCCCCGTTACACCCAACATGCTCGCCCTTTCAGCGTTGAGGGCGTTATAATGTGACGGTTAATACCATTATTCGTTGGTAAAATAGTAGCCTAAAAGTTGGCGGTGGGTGATTATGTCTTCCCTCTAATCTTACACTGCTAAATTAGGGACACCTAGAACAGATAGATTTCGTGTAGCTTTGCGCAAAATTTAAACGTTTCTCTAACCAATCGTTTTACTGGTGCTTTATTTGTTATGCGCGTATTTTGGTAAACTTTTTTTATTTAAAACTGAAACACGTCTCACTGCCGCGAGGAGTTAAAACTTCTTGGTTTGTTGATAATCCAATCTTCTAACAAATGTCTATCACAATATTTATTTGATTTTTGAGAAAAGAAAAAGTCATATACATAATTTTAGACAGAAACCTTGAAGTATGTATTTAGACTTGCGCGTTTCGCGTTGAACGTGTCTCCTGGTGACAAGCAAAACATTAATCAAAAATTTGAATTAATGTTGCAAGTATAATCATTAAATGTATTCAGTGTAAATATTTGCTATATACATATACATATAATGTTCTACCTAAGTAACATAGCAATGAAGTCGAATTGTAAGCACGAATTCCCGTGAGCGTAAATTCAACCTACCCTTTCACCATACACTCAGCTAATGCTATTATCAACTGACACGGTTGTAACGTGTGTAATTACGCAACGAGATAATTAAGAGTATTAAGATATTTTCACATTTAGTACAGTAATTAAAAACAAACAAAGTCATATTTAAATAAATAAAGCACATATGACATACATCATCGGGTATACACTAACTAACAAGTGAGTATTTTTATTTTATTATTTCTGGTGTGTTGTTGTTGAATTGTTGTTGTTTTTGAATTAAACACAAAGCTACTCAATGAGCTATCTGTGCTCTACCTACCACGGGTATCGAAACCCGGTTTTTAGCGTTTTAAGTCCGCAAACATGACGCTGAGCCACTAGGAGTTTGTTGTTGAAAAGAATTAATATTTTAAAAATAAACTGGCTTTTGTAAATTGGGATACTCTTTTACTAAAGAACAGTGGGATTCACCGTCACATTATAACGTCCCCACAGCTAAAAGGGCGAGCATGTTTGGTGTGACGGAGATTCGAACCCGCGATCCTCAGATTGCGAGTTGAGTACCTTAACCATCTGGCCATGCCGGGGCCATTGTTTTTGTTAATCTTTATTATGACGTTTTTTGATAATTTAAACTTAATCTGGCACTATTCAGTGATTTAAATGTATGTGTGTGTGTTTTCTTATAGCAAAGCCACACTGGGTTATCTGCTGTGTCCACCGAGAGGAATCGAACCCTCTGGTTTTAGCGTTGTAAATCCGTAGACTTACAGCTGTTCCAGCAGGGAGCTGATTTAAGAGAAATTGTTAGGTTTTTCTAAATTTTATTTCTACATGTTGGACTGTGTATTCAGGCTCATGTTATACACAACTCCAAATTTGATAAGAGACTGCCTTACAAAATCAATATAGTAAATGTTAGATAACTAGTAAAGCATATAAATTTATGGAGTATTTATGTTAGATTATCTCATACACAAGGTCAGTTTCTCCTTATATGTTTTTACCAACTGAACACAAAAGAGAACGCCACCTCAATATGGAATGCTTTAGTTACTTAAATACGGTGTTTTTGTTTGTTTTAACTTGTCAGAAAATAACAGATGGGACAAAAATTCTTCCAATAGCGAAGGATACCACCAAAAACCACTGACAACTATCTAGTTAGGTCTCTGTGTGTTTCTGATTAGCTCTTAGATATTGATTTGTGACAGATGGTTTCGTTCCTCCATAAGGGCATTTTCCAGCTTACGAACAGTCTCGGGCTGAACAAGGAAAGCTGAAACCATGTTCCAGACACGTTCAATTGGGTTTATAACTGGATATTGAGCGAGCACATGGACAAAAGGCTCCCTCTAAAGAAACTCCTCTATGATGTGAACATGGTGTGGGCGGATATCATCATTAATGGCGACGGTGTAAACGTCCAGTATTTCACCCCTGTACCTCACAGCTGTCAAAGAGTTCTTAACCATATCGTTTTGCTATTGAAACTGATGCTGCCACAAACCAAGGTATGTTGCTATTATCATAGCATTTCCACATAACAGCCACGCTTAGCTATGTTGATATTAATATCTTTATTTGGTCGTTTTACTTTTCAAGTTGACCATCTGTAAATATTGACTTTTCCTCGAAAAGCAACAGCGCTCAATCTTGGATTGTCCATGTCAGGTGGTCTTGATCCAAATCTAGATGGTCTTACCTATGATCCTGAATCAACGCAGTTATAATACACGTTGTTCGTGACCGCCAAATCAGTCACTTTAAGACTATTGCTGAATGTATGGGTGGGTATAAAAATTCCAAATATATTTTTAAAGTCACATCGAATTTCTGTACCATCTTAAAATGGTCTTGGTGAGGCTGTATAATTAATCTAGTCTTGAATTCGTGGCTCCTATTTAGTCATCAGGCGATTTCCGTGTCATCTCTTTACATCCCCTGAGTTTCTGCGTCGCTTCCAACATTTTTTTTTTTTTTCTAACATCGATAAACAGTAATCTCCGGAAAATTTTGAATAAATGTCTTGGCGCCATCTAGTAACGAACATATTTTATATTGGAAATAAATCTGTGCAACTTTTTGTAAAGTTAATTTTCATTTTTTTTAATTATGTACAAGGTTAGATGCTTAAAAAGGGAAGAAAATAGCAATGTTTACTTAAAAATATTCTCTAGTAAAATTAGTTTATTAGATGCAATAAATAAAAATCTACCATTGAGAACAAAAATGAAACAATCAGTGAAATAAAAACACAAGCAGTCGAGTAGATAACGTAAAAACTCGTAGTGCTTGACCTCATATATGTTTCTCACCCTGTGGTAAAGCACCGATTTCGGAACCAGCGAGCTGCGTTCGAATCCGTGCAATACCACAAAATAGTCCACGCATTTTAAAGTTTGTACACATTATAAGAATTAGAGTCTGTCCTTTAACGTGGATTGTGGGAGCTAAGGGTGCTGTTGACTGACTTCCTGTTTGATAGTTCAAAATAAGGAATGTATTTTTAATGCATACAAAATAAAAAGATGTTTATTAAATCGTGAAAAGTAGTTTTGTAGTTTTAAAACAAACACTTTTTATTAATGTGTTTGATTTTTTTAACAGTCTACGCCTTATACTTGTTATTTTTTTCTTTCAATTAAAAATATATTATAACTTTCTTTTCTATACTCCTATCACAGATCCTTATATAGATTTCATTTTATCCACCACTTCTTTTACCTTGGTGTTACATGTCTGCATCTGGCCATCGATAGCTAAATCCCATGTCTGAGGACTTATAACGCTAAAATTCGGGTTTGGTGACTCAAAATGGACGCTTAGTAACAAACAAACAATTGTTTGTATTATATGTGCAAATCTTTTGCCTTTAGCTTTGTTGTCTGAAAAGGTTAAGCTGTAATTTAAGGTAACGAAATTATGTTGTTATGTTCTCTATTTCTTCAATGTATTGGTAGTTATAAGTATCCTCAATAGACCAATTCCAGAAATATTATGAAGGGTAAGATTTTAAAAACAATCGTCAAGGGAAACAGAAATACCCAAATGAGCACATAATCAAACCCTTATTCATACATTCCACTGTTCAAGCAACATTGTTCGGCTTCTTTTCACGGATTAACTACACTTTACCGACGAGGCTTAAAATGGTTCCAAATATATGTGAACCAACAAAGTGCAAAATTAAGAATAATCACGTCTGCACATGATAACGACAGAATAAAGTATCATGTTATATCACATTTTAAGTCAGATAAAGGATACTAGTACAGTATTCCATAATTCTTAGGTTTCCTATGTGTACGAATATTCCAAATAAAACATATAAATAAAAAAAATTCCTACCTCATACCAACAAGTACGAGCATCTGTGCCATCCATAGAGATGGGCTTCCTCATCTAAAGCTGAAGGCTAAGACAAGAAAACACTCTGTTAAAAACCTTCATGAACCACTGTCGGATGTAACTTTTGCCTAAGCAAAAGGATTTCTATATATTTGTGACCTTTCAACATCTGATTTACATAATTGTCGTAAACTACATGCAGAACACCTACACGAAAACTTAGAAAAGTTACCTGAATTTGCCTTACTACAGAAATATTCCTAAATGGTTATGAAAAGATAAAATTAACAGTTATTCATCTACGGCAAACCCCCTTTCTTATCTCAGAGGTCTTTCAAGACTCAAACATTAAGATTAAACATTAATGGCCATGACATGCAATACGCCATAATATACATCAAATTCAAACTATAACGAATTTAAAACGCAAAGAAATAATTAGAAAAAATCACAACATAAAGTCAAAATTGAAATAAAAGATTCAAAATCTGAATTAAAACTACAACACAAAACTTGAAATAAAAATTCTGCTTTTAACTATAAAACGTATGATATGAAAATCAGTAAATTAATTTAAAAAATTTAACTGAAATTTTAAAAAACAATATTGAAAATACTTCGAGATACAAAAATAACCATCATAAATATCAGTTCGGGACCCGGCATGGTCAGGTGGTTATTGCGCTGGGTCATGGGTTCGAATCCCCGTCAAACCAAACGTGCTCACCATTTCAGCCGTGGGAGCGTTATAATGCGACGGTTGCCCAAACATTGGCGATCGGTGGTGATGACTAACTACCTTCCCTCTAGTCTTACACTGCTAAATTAGTGCAGGTAATCCTCGTGTAACTTTGTGCGAAATTCAAAACAAGTTAACACAACAGAATGTACGGTTGACATAAAGTTGAAGAAATAAACAATATTTATTATGCAATTAGTAGAGGTTCTTCAAGCTGTTTTTCTTGGATGGTTCCTTAGTGCCATAGTGATAACCTGTGAACTTATAATGCTAAAAACCGAGTTTCGACGGTTGTTGTGGGCACAGCACAGATAGCCCATTATGTGGCATTGTGATTAACTACACATAAATTTTCGTGGATGAAGAAGTCTTGATCAAATTCTATCTCGCAGTATTGAATATTATTTCCCCATATCTGGTTGAGAATAAAACATTTCATCAGCAGTTGATATAGCCGAAACTAGAATGTGTCGCCCAAAATATCCCTTTACAACAACAACGTGTTTCCGACACATTAGTCTGTAGTATTCACGTCTGTTTGGAGGTTCACCTTTATCCTCTCACAAATTCAGTGAACTTTCAGGTACGTCATGAGATTGTGGCTCCAGCAAAAGCCAGGACTGAAAATTCCAAAGTATTTCAAATTGTAATAGGTCAGAAATTTAACAAGCAATCATAATACAATAAGACCCTTTTCATAGAAAAACATCCATCTAAAAATGGATGTAGTACAAACACTTTGCTCACATTGCTCATGCCAAACACACTCGTCATTATTGCATCAGAACACATTTGTTTCAAGTGGATGTGTACCATAGCAACTTCATATCAAATAATAAATGCACAGCTACTTTGAACTTTGAACATACCATATCACGGCAATGGCCACCAGTTAGCGAATTCAGTTGTTTCACATATGCATGAGCTCTTGTACCATAATTGTCTGGTTCTCAAAAGTCTACTTGGTTTTAGTACTGATTAAATTCTTGGCAGTTGCTTTGTCAGACATACATTACAAATAGCTTTGAAATGATTTGTAATTGTTGACTGACCCAATTTACCATCTGAGTCCACACATGTACACCAATAAACCTTCCAGACAATTCACTGAGTTAATATCTCTATGTTGAGTTTTCAATAATTTGTATGATCCTGAACTACAGATTTCATATTCTCTGGAAATTGCCTGTATGTTCAAGAGACTAACAAGTGACTGAGTGACTCCACCTTCTTCTTAAAAACCTCTCTTTGCCGATCTCTTTCCCCGTTTTCAGGAACTCATCCTGGAGAGTACAGAAAAACCAAATTCAACCAACCTTCCCTTCTATCAAAAATCTACTACTTCAACATCCCAGAAGTGCTTATTTCTATATGCTACCCAAAATTAACAAACCCGGTTGTCCAGAACACCCCATAACATCTGACTGTATCTAACCCACTGAAATGATTTCCATTACCTTGACAGTATGTTTCAACCTCTAGTAAAAACCTTCCTTACATTTGTTAAAGATAAAACTCGTGTCCTTAATCTCTTGAACAGGTTTGTCTCTATCACCTCTATTCATTACATTTTCACTATGGATATTCAATCTCTATACACCGTTATACTGATACACCGGTAAGTCTACGGATTTAAAACACTAAAATCAGGGGTTCGATTCCCCTCAGTGCACTAAGCAGATAGCCTGATGTGACTTTGCTATATGAAAAAAAACACACACACACTGTTACGCCACACAATGACAGAATGATTGCACTTAAATATTTTCTAAACAAAGAAAGCAACTTTTATCCCTCCACGGACACCATACTTTGGTTTATTGACTGAGTGCCTTTGATTTTCGCGAAAAAACATATCAACAGTTACAAGGTGTTCCCATGAGAACCAAAATGAGTCCATTCTATACAAACATTTTTACTGGCTATGTTGAACAGCAACTTCCCAGGACCTTCACCTAAAAAGTTCCTACCTTTTTTAATCAGGTACATCTACGATATTCTGGGTCTTTTTACTGGACACAAAGACGAACTCGACCTTTTCATTCATCAAACTGACCACTCATCTCTTAAATTTATTTCTCATATTTCCAGTTATAAAACTAACTTTTTAGACGTCCCTGTTGACATTACCTACAATCACTATCAGCGTACACTAAAAACCCACTGATAACCATTCCTATTTACATTTTAATACTATCCATCCCTGTGAATACAAACACGCTATTCCTAAGGGATAATTACTACGTTTGAGACGCCTGTGCTCCAACAACACTGACTTCACGTGTAAAGCAGACGACATGACTCGTTATTTTGGACATTAGAACTATCCCAACAACACCGTTGAGAAAGCTAAACTTATCACATTTACTTTATAACTCCAAGGACAACCCACAGGGTCTTTAACATGACAGATTAGCAAAATTGTCCAACGCAACTTTACCTCACTAACAAAAGACAACACATCTCGGGACATTTTTTTTTTTTTTTTTACCATCCTACCCTTAATTTCTTTCAAACGTGAGAGGAATTTGAAAAACTGTCTAGTGCCTTCCACATAACAGACTGAAGTGTTTTCACTTGAACTCGTCCGTGTGGTCAAACTTTGTGTTTTACATGTGGTTATATCACTAACTTATCGATTATCTCCGTTTCTTCTACCTTTCACGTAAAAAGCCAGTTCACCTGTACATCAGAGTGCATTATTTATTGTATTCGTTATACGAGATCTAAACAACTCTACACTGGGGAAATATATGCGCAGATTAGGTTTCAGATTCCACGAACACTTCCGACTTACACGCAACGGCACTCTCGACCACCCAATATAAGACAACTTCAACTCCCCAGATCACAACGGAAGTGACGACATGAGTGCACTCGTTTTATTACATCCCCCCCACGACAAATACGATCGCGAAATCCTAGAGCATAAACAGATATTTAAACTAAATTCTATTGTACCATGAACGTTTTTAAGTAAAAACTAGCTTCTGTCTTCATCTCTTTGCCATCCTTGTTAACTTGAAACCGTCTACACATATTTCTGTGACTATTATTATTATAAAATTGCCATTTTACTATTTTATGTTTCTATCCAATTTCTATCACTTTAATACTTGTTTTCCGTTTTTAAGACTACTTCAACAATGTTTTTTATAACATAGTTTTGTCAACGTGCTCCACGCGGTTCAGACGTAATTTAGAATATTTATATTGTAATCCCTCAACGAATCTGTCTGCCCTTTTTCTCTTTGTGACGCAGTTTAAACTACCTGACGAAGAGCTTTAGCCTGAAACGTTGCAAATGAATATAGTTTGTTTGTTTTGTTTTTTCTTATAGCAAAGACACATCGGGCTATCTGCTCAGTCCACCGAGGGGAATTGAACCCCCCTTTAGCGTTGTAAATCCGGAGACATAACGCTGTATTAGCGATGGGCGCAAATGAATATAAAGTTCTTGTTTTGTTTTATGTCACAGACGTGTGTTTTTACTTATTTTGAACACTTTTGTTTCATTATTTCATGTTTATTTTCAGACACGATCCAGTGAGTGCAGTACTAGATTGCTTGCTTATATAACTTATTCCTGTATTGTCATGTCAATGGTCATTCCAACCAGAAGGTGGAAAGCAAAATGTGTAAGACTGTCATTGTTATAACACTCAGACAGCTCACTATCCACGTAACTGCAGCTGAGAAAAAACAACTGGTATTTACTGCATTGGCTCTATCAACAGTAACTATTGGCAATGAACCAGAGTTAATCCATAGTAAACTAAAAAACTCTGCTTGTACATTCGAGCAAAATTATCATATAAATAATTTTCAATGTGTGTGCACTTTTTACCGTTTATTGGGCCAAACTTTTTTTGCACTGAGTGGCTTCGTCCAACAAAGTATACTTCACATATCACACAAGTAAAACTGAGAACTTTTAAATAGGTCTGTCCCTAAAACACCAATGCATGAACCCAGATCAAAAACTGATCATTTATATTTGACAAGTAATGTTGCAAAAATAATGTTCTTGAAAATGAACCTCTGTATTGTCCTTTAGCTTGTTGCCATTTCTCAGAATGAAGCCTGTGCTGTCCAGTAAAAATAAAGTTTCTTGTTTGTTTTTTCTTGGAACATCTGACACATGGAAATGATAGGTAAGACTCTAATTGCTTTAAAATCCACTAAAAACTCAACCTCATATCCATATATTGTTATTAGCATATACCACATGAGGCCTAATCTAAGTTAATTCAAACCAACCACCGCAACATTATGTGCAAGGTAATTGCTACACTCACTTGAACTGGTAGTCAGATTCAAATCAAGCCCCACTAGTTTCTACTGTATGGAGTAACTAGCTGCGGGCAAAACTCACAATAAAACTTTCTGCATCTGTTGCAGTGTTGGCCTGAATAGCTTGTGCACTTGATGGTACTGTTTAACAAAATATATAAGCATTCTCACAATAAGTGGTTGAACACAATTTCAGCTGCAAAAGCAATGACAAATGAATCAGAGAAACCTTGCTGGTCTACTCATAACCACAGTAGCTATGACTTAAATGTCATACGACATCTGTCGCAGTGGAGCAACAGAGTGAGAGATTAATGTTTTATTGATGTTTTAGAAAATATCACAGATCTTGATTACTATTTCAGATGTAAGTCTGCAACTGTATTTCCCAGTTGTTTCTTTTCCTTTTCAAGTACAAGCATTCACATAATTTATTCCAGATGGAGACAATCCCACAGCTTGTGGACACAATAGCCTTTGCAGCGTGCGGGCCGTTGCCTTGAAATTTGATTTTGTTTGTTTGTAATTAAACACAAAGCTACACAATGGACTAGACGTGCTCTACCCATCAGGGGTATCGAATCCAGGTTTATAAAGATGTAAGCCTGTGGACGTTCTGCTTTGTCAGTGTGTGGGGGGGGATCGAAATTCGAATGGCATACTCTGACTGATTATGGCTTATTTATGTACATCTAACTTCGTCATTTACAGTATAATTTTCGAATAAATTGTTTAATATATCATTCAAATAAAAGTTATTCTGAAATTCGTGGAAGGGGCAACTGCCCCCTTTCCTCATTCTGTGAGCACCCTTGATTGTACTGACCATTTTTCACATCCAGAGCAATTTACCAAAGCAGGATATTTTCAGAGATGATTACAACACTTCAATAACTTTATTTTGCATGTATATTTAAGCCATGTTAACCGTGAAGACATAAAATTTATCTGTTTAATTTTCTCTCAGTAAGCCAGGTTAAGCGTTCTTCACTGTATGAGAGTTGTTTATGGGACTTAACGTGTTTATAACATTATTAATAGTTTGTCTTACTAATAAACCGAGGCCTCTTTTTAACACTCCTACGAAAAGTGGGGCCTAATAGGCCTCAGAGCAACTTGAAAGGTTATTAATATTAGTCTAATAATTTTGTATTTAAATGAAATTGCCATTTAAATCCATTAATGAATGGATTAACGAGATTCCCACTGTCCCTATCTACTATCTAGCGAAACCACAGCCAGGGGAACGGGCTTGGAGAAATCAGGACTAGAAACGTCTTTTCGTAGGAGTGTTAATGAATTTTAGGACAGTTTTGGGGAAATATTACGCTTGCCATTTGCAAAGTTTCTAGTTAGAAGTTTGCTTTGAATTCGAGCATTTTATAATTAGCCGCGTTTAGCGTTTTTCACAATTAATGGCTGACGTTTCAATTTATAGTCTTAGTGATAGTACTATCCTATTTATTTAAACTTCAAGCAATTTACGCCAGTTATAATATTGGTAGGTGTAGCTAGGCCATTGTTATTTCTTGGCAGGGCCTAAATTTGATCTTGGATTAGATTTAAAAGAAATGTCATCAATACTTTCAAATTTCGATCATAAGAGAAGATGAATAAAAAAACCTTTTAAATTAAGCCGTTATAAGTTACTAGTAGCCTGAACGATAACCTAAGTCTAGTTATTAAATTCTGTTATAACTCTCTATAAATTATAAAGTTACGTTAGACTTCAGTGAACCAGGATCCCTTTCTAAACCTTAGGCCTACTACGTATTACAACAACTGAAGTTCGATCGCTTCAACATTATAGTTAATAGTTAGTACTTAATAAAACTTAATGTAATCATATAATAGTGTGAATAAAAAACAGATATAAAAGCTTAACTCGCCCATAAAAGCTTGTTTGAAAACAATCTTGTACTGGACGTTATTGACACTAACACAGTTACTCCGTTATGTTCATAACTACTGAAAAAATTGTCTGCTCAAATACTTCCGTCCGTGAGATAGGTCAGTGCGGAACAGAAATAGCATCTGGGTAAAAGGTGTAACCAAGGGACTTGTCATTTCAGGTCCTGGAGCGACGCCATTTACGAAGTAAATCCTGTCAATGTACTATCTCTAAGTGAAGAGAGAGAAAGGTCTCTTTTCAAAAAGACTTGTTCCACGACCCAGAAATTTCTGGCCTCAGCCCTTGATTTTTAATAAAAGATTTTATGACTAATTTGGACCCAATTAAAAAATAGTGTTGTTGACATTCGATTATACACTTTTTTTTAACGGAAAGATCTGTCATATATGATTACTCCAACAGTAAGTTCCAGTGAGATACTGTTTGTTTTTTTGTCATTTTCATTCATTTATAGTTTTGCATGTATTTATTTATGACCTCCGTTTTAAAGAGTGGCTTACGAAGAAACATTTTTGCAAAACAATGGGCTATTTTTTCTATGCCCATCAGGGGTGTTGAAACCCAGTGTATAGCGTGGTTAACCTACAAGTTTACCGTTTATCCACCATTCGGTAATCTTTGAAGGACGATTGCTGAGAAATATTATTACTGTGATAGTAAATAGTTTGCGCTCATCGGTATATCTACAGAGATAAACTACACATTTATATATTCATTAATTAATTTCTTAAACGTAATACAGAATTTCAATCATAATTATTTATTATTGCAAAAACAAATATATGTTGTTACATGTTGCAGGTCGTCTGATGATGACACTAACAAACTAACAAATATGGCCGAAACATATTGCAAATTATATATTACTAACCCTACAAATATAGTGCTAAAAATGACACATTACGTATCAGTCTGTGCTGCGTGTGCAAACAAATGAAGTGATCTATAGATATGTAAGCAAATTGAGTGATTTGTAAATGTATACATAATAACTCGTAAAATCTTGCTTAGATCAGAACTACTTCAAATTTTATAACCAAATATATAAACAGAATAACGGGTTAGCTGTGATCACCCCTTTCTCCTTTGATTACAGAAGATTTATTTCATGTATTGAAGAAATTGTTGACGATAAAAATAATGCAAAGCGTTAAATAATGGTACAGATATATTGATGGTATGATTTGTCTTTGGACAGGCTTCAAATATCAAGTTGATAATTTTGTAACGTTCCTAACTTCACAGAACGAATTTATTAAATTTACTATGGAATTCGGTGAAAATGAAAACATTAATTTTTTGGTCTAAAGTATTGACATAAATAGCAGCATACATTCCTTCAAACTGTTCAGAAATCGATTTATATTGACACCATCATACAAATTTCTTCAAGACATCCAAGCCCCTCAGTGGTACGTCTGCTGAGTTTAGATACCTGTGACAGACAGAACATAAATAGCCCTTTGTGTAGCTTTATACCTAACTTCAACAATCAAACAAAAAAGACATCCAATATCTCACAAACTTGCTGTGTTCTGTATTTTGTATTGGTTTGTTTTGAATTTCGCGCAAAGCTACACGAGGGCTATCTGCACTAGGCATCCCTAATTTAGCAGTGTAAGACCAGAGGGATGAAAGCTAGTCATCATCACCCACTGTCAACTCTCTTACTAACGAATAGTGGGATTGACCGTAACATTATAACACCCTCACGGCTGAATGGGCGAGCATATTTGGTGTCAATGACGTATTTAGGTAGGGGCTAGGAAGTGCTCAGGCTCACTGTCCATGGTCTTAATTGATAATTTAATTCTACGTAAAATTACATGAGATGTAGGCCCACACAACCTAAAATTTGCCACTGCTTGGTGTGACGGGGATTCGAACCCGCGACTCTCAGATTACGAGTCAAGCGCCCAACCACATGACCATGACAGGTTCGTCTAAAAGAGAATGTCAAGGTTACTTCTGGTTCTTTGGTTAAGCTTATATAAACTCGTTTACAAATCATTTCTGTCTGTACTTCGTGATGCCTTTACTAGCAAAACCATGGACTTTAATGAAGGAAGTATTTTTGAAACGTACAGTTCTCTTTGTTTTTTTCTCCAGCTCTATGTAGTTGAACCAGAAAAATGGAAAAAAAAAACCTCATGTAGAAACAATCAATAATACTCGACAATATTATCAGTAGCGTAAAATAAGAGAAGCAAAATTTCCTTAACACGGATACAAATCCTGTCATGTATTTAAATAAACCATGCTAAAAGAAAGCCCGGCGGTTAATGTACTCGTAATGTTATCCGAGGGTCACGGGTTCGAATCCCTATCACACCAAACATACTCGCCTTCTTAGCCGTGAGGACGTTATTATGTGACAGTCAATTCCATTATTCGTTAGTAAAAGAACAGCGTAAGAGTCGGCGGTGGGTGGTGATGACTCGCTGCCTTCCCTCTAGTCTTACACTGCTAAATTAGGGACGGCTAGCGCAGATAGCCCTCGTGTAGTTTTGCGCGAAATTCAAATCAAAGCTTACAATAAATAATTTTCAGTTTGTAACTAAATGCATGAGTTCAATTAACAGGTGAGGCAACGGTAAACGTAGAGAAAAGCACCTTTACAAATTTCTTAGTTTTTAAGAAAATGTACACATTTGAATCAACGTATTCTATCTATATGGACAACTAAGTGATAACTTCATTTTGCTTATTATTTTCCGTTAAACATTTTAAGTTTCAAAAACATAGTATTACAGAAGTTGACTATATCTTAAATAATTGTATATGTTTGTACAGTAGAATGTCATCATAGTTAGAAATGTCGGTGCTATGAAACACGTTTACACATACATTTGATTTAAATTGAATTTCTGACTATTCAAAGAATCGAATACCACTATGAATAGAATCATGGCTAGAAGGGTGTTTATGTTGGCAGTCTTTTGAATGATACAAAGCCAAAAGGAAAAGCATTTTTCTGTGGAAGTACAAAAAAAAAATAGAATAAAAAATTTAGGATACTAACAGGTTACAAAACCAAACCAATCCGTAGCAAAACAAAAGAATAATCTCAGTCAGTAAACTTTGTATGTAAAGATGGTCAAGGTACTCAATAGACATGATACAAAGATGTACCATAAAATATCAACAAGAACAGTATTTTACTTCAAAAGACATTTCCACTCACTTTTGTTTCTCTACCCAACAAGCCCAAAAACAATACAAGAAACCATCGCTAAGACACCAAACCAGAAAGTTATTCATTTTTCTTCTTCTTGTTTCAGTCGAGATAACTCTATAGTTACTGTATCCCTAACACCAGTTTAAACCTAAATCCACTCTGTGTGTTTCTGGGCAGTGCACGATGTCATCTCTTAGTCATAATTAAAAAAATTATAATTCTAGTGTAAATTATATTATACTTACCCTTTAAAGTTAGCTTTCTTACAGAAATGTTGTGTTCCTTTAAAGAGTTTAAGCACAAGATGATATAGGGATTACCAGCCAATAATATATGAACATTGGTTGATTGTAGTATGCAGAACACTCAGTGCTTTGTACATTATACAGTTGGTGTCTCTAGTAAGCCAACCATTTTATTATGCATGAAGTGGATGAAAAACACTTTAATCGACATTAAATTATATTTTACTACACGCATCCATTGAATACAATAAATTTTAGTCGAGGGAGGACATCACAAAACAAGTAATGAAAACATTTTGTGAATTAAAATGATGTATGGATGGCAGTATGAAAATAATCACAAACAAAAATACAAGGATGACCGTTATACATAGATCATTCCTGTATATGATACAGCTATACATAGATCATTCCTGTATATGATACAGCTATACATAGATCATCCCTACATGACTTTCAATATTAAACTTTAAATATTATTGCAGTTGAAAGTTATTTATCTCTTACTATTGGTATGCAGTTTATTATTATGATATTATGGTTATGTCATGGTAGGCATCAATGTAGTGGAACTATTAAGCTGGACTTGTGTACAAAGAAAACCAAGTTGAGTCAAAGCATGTCTTGATTATTATGGACTCTCCCTACGAGATTCGTCGAACTGACCAATCTCCTAACATACAGGTTACAGTGTAATATCAAATTTTAAAACTGAATATCTTTCAGAGATGATCTATGTATAACTTTTGCATCATTTATTCTTGTTAGCATTCTTTTTTGACACTTCCATCCATACATCATTTTAAATTTACAAAGTGTTTTTATTGTTATTGTATAAACAACAATCAATTCTTGCAAGATCAAGTAGTAATATTTGACCATCACTCTCATGACAAACCAAGAGCCCCAAAGTGAGATTTGTTTTGGCAGACATGCTATCCACTGGACCTCCTATGAAACTTTCAAACTTTACTGTAGGTTAAGAAGAAAAGGAAATAAAAATGTTTTCAGTTCTAACTGCAATCTCTGTTTTTTCCCACTTACTGTTCTGAGAGAGGGGACATTGTCCCTTGGCACAAAAAAAATTACTGGTGGAAAAACTGACTCCATTTCAACCACACTTTCCTATACTCTTTATTCACCAAACAAACAAGATCTGCACCCCATTTAAATGTACCATCAATCTCAATCTCAATTACTGCTCATGTTTGTTTGTTTGGAATTAAGCTTAAAGCTACACAAAGAGCTATTCGTGCTCTGCCCACCATGGGTATCAAAACCTTGCTTTCAGCAGAGTGAGTCTGCAAACATACCACTGTGTCACAAAAATATTTTTTCAGTTCTTTACACTAATGATTGAAACAAGCAAAACATAAAATTATTCAATATGATTAAACTGAAAACCTCACTTGTGAATGGTATAAAAACAAGTTGGTAGCTTAAGGGTTAAACGAGAATTACAACGTTTACTCGTATAAATGTAAAACATGTTTATATTTATGCTGAATACAGAAACTCATAACCAGTAAGACATTTAAAACAATTCATTATAAATTTTCAAATATAAAATGCAGAAGTGGTTACCATACAATCAAATGTTGTGAGAAGTAATTTGTTTAGATGTGTATATGAACATATTTGAGACAGGCCTTGAATTTCAATGGATGTTGCTTCTGTGTACAGGACCTCTTACCATTCTGTATTGAAAGAATAAATGCAGTTTACAAAATATATATTATTAATCATTACTCTACAGATTAGATTCTGATCTATATTTAATACAACAGAAATGTTTTCTATTGGAATGTAGGTAACATCATGATGACAAAAACAAATTTATTTAAAAGTTCCTCTAATCTGCTTTAAGATTTTAACTCATTTGAAACAATTAACTCCATTTAAGACTTTATATTTTTAGTTAATAAATGCACTTGTATGTATCAGTTTACAGATATGTTAGATAACAATTTCATAAATATAAAATATTTATAAAGATATTTCTAGTAATTGTGGTTGATGTGATGTACAAAAAAACCAGCTTCAATTATAGTACAAAAGATGAAATGTTATTTACCTTCTGAGTAACTGAAATTAGGGTATCCTAACATCTTTCTAGCTTGAGATAACTTTTGAGGTAAAAGTCCAACATTCATTGACATACATTATGTTTGTCAAGTTTAACCTTTATTTCAGCTGTGAAGTGTAGAAATTAATCACCAATGAATGTTATGATTTACATCCAAATAGTTTAAGGTAAAATGTTGTTAAGCAAGTTTCTTTTCTTATTACTACATTAAAGAAACAGTTGGGACAGTTATTCATATTTTATACACTGTAAATTAGTACTTAAACCACACCACAGGTATAAAAAATTTGAGTAGCATTTAGAATTTCCTTATTTATAATTTGGTTAGAGATACTACAGAAGCATCTTTTTATTCACCTTACAGGTTCAAAGATTTAGTCAATAATATCCAAGGCCAGTTAAATACCATCCTTCATAAAAGTACTGTTTAATTACCTTAATTAATAAATATCAAAGCTTAAATCCAAAGAATATGACAGAAAGAATTTCAAAACAGTTTGTAATCTTGCCCTAAAATTGTTCTCTTTTTTTTTTCAATTCTGAAATCAAATAATGGAGTACATACTATGTATTAACACTTCATTCATTTATTATACACTACCAGTTATATTTATTTATCAAGTCATTAATCTTTTCACAAATACAAAAAACAAATCCTTAGTTTGTCATATTGAGGTACTTAAAACTACTTTTCTATAACATGTAACTGAACAAAATTATAATAACTGTATCACTGTCCTTATTTGAATAAAAATATACAAAGCAAAATGGTGTTGCAACAAATACAAACATATTAATTTAGATTTTTTTTCAAAATAAAGACAGACAAAGTACATCTTAGTATAGAAACACCATTGATAGTAGCAACAGAATCAGCTGAGAAAAAAAACACTCAGTTGATCTAAACCTAAAAATGTTTTATTTCATATAATGGTCAATCTTTTGTTACAGCTGAAAATTAGATACATTATTAAAAATTAACTAAAAAAACCAAATCTGTCACTTTTTGTCACTGAGTTATACACTGGTTTAGAGTATTTCCACCCCTCAACAGTAACATGAACAATGACTGATGAGTTACACATTATATGTATCACATTTCAGTTATGTTTCTCTCCAAATACTTATACATGATTTGAAAAATATGTAGCAATAATATTACAAGTTTATTTGTCTGCATGAATCACAAAACTGGCATTATGAGATTAATGTCCAAGGTTACTGACGAAAGGTGGAATTCTCCTAAACTGATTCAAGTGACTTAATTTTTAACATTTTACACAGCACATTGGCTCAATAATACAGAATATTAAACTGTTAGCGTTACTGCTACATATTATATTTGTCAAGTCCTATATAAATATAGGTTTGCTATGATGAGAAAAGTTAGCTAAAAACACCATGCATGGTTTATACATTTATTTATTTATTTTCAGGGGTTGGGGGATTATAATATTTTAATAAAATTATTTTTTAAAATATTAGTAAACAACAGAAGAAAAAAATAATCACAAAACATGAAACACAAACATACAAGGGATTTCTACACTTCTTTGTTAAAATCAAAGTTTTAGGCCTAAGCCTTTCCTCAGGAAGTGCAATGTTAACAAGCACTAACCGAACAAATTTATCTATAATCATCTATAATTTTATTGAAAAAGGCAGTCATCAATTCTACAATTTCCTAACAAGGATGAGTATGTTGTATGAAGCACTTGAAGTAAGGTTCACCAGAACAGAAACTCCCATAAACAGTACTACAAAAACCGTTCTCATCAGAACAAAATTGATACAAATATAAGACTATCATTTAGTAATTTATTCAAATACATAAATATACAATAAAATAATTATTCATATATACTACAACTATAGCTTCGTCTCTTCTACATACTAACCAATGTAAGCTAAGTAGTAATTTAGAAAATAGCGAATTTGAATTACTACAAATTTAAATACTACAAGAAATATGTAGTACATATCAAATATTCAAAGTTTAAATACTACAAGAAATATGTAGTACATATCAAATATTCAAAGTTTAAATACTACAAGAAATATGTAGTACATATCAAATATTCAAAGTTTAAATACTACAAGAAATATGTAGTACATATCAAATATTCAAAGTTTAAATACTACAAGAAATATGTAGTACATATCAAATATTCTTCTTTATAAAAAAAACAACAAATAAACCCAATTTAATACTTTGTAGTTGCTGCTAATTAAAGTCATTACATTAAACATTTCCTGTGTGCTTTTCTCTGCATGAAGAAGTGTAATTTTAAAACTTAATGTAATAACTCTTTGCATTAAGTATTACATACCTAAAAGTAAAAGCTTTATTAAATATTATAAAAATATTTATCACAAAAACTGATAAAGTTATTAAAAAGTAATACTTTAGCATAACATTTGATCTGTTCTAACTTCCTAATGTAGCTACATAAACAAAAAAATCCATTCCACTTGTTAGTCAGGAATCTTGAACTACATCAATAACATTATGTAGCCCTGAATTTGTTTCCTGACACATCATTATTGGAAGTGCAAGTTTTTTAAAGTGTTTTAGCCATAGATATTGCATGGAGTTTGTTTGTTTTTATGAGCAAAAATTGAGATTGGTCAATTAACAAGCAGACATCTATATCCCACTAAACCACGTCCCAACTGTCACAAGTGTTTTTTTTACTTACTAGTTAATGGTGAATCTGACAAAGTAAGATGATCTTGCAATAAATATCAACCCACCAATTCAGAAGTTTTGTCAAAAAAAGACAGTACAACATCTAAGTACAGACATACTTGTGATAGCAGCTACCTGAGGAAAAACACTCAACTGTTCTAAATATAAAAATGTTTTATTATATTTACTGGTCATTTCATAATTGAAAAACTTTACAAAAACACGATTGAAAGAATGGCTTCACGATGTTTCTAAACAGTTCTACTTTAGACATCAATGTCAAACACATATTTCCTTTTGTTTTAAATTATATTCATACATTTAGCTCAAGTTTCTATCCCGTTCAACAATGTGCTTTAACTGCATCACAAATGACAGAGAAATGCATTAATTAATAATATAAAAGAATTACACCTATCTCATTCTTTCTCACATATAAACAAAAATCATATACATATATATAAGAATGTTATAATTTCTATGATTAAACACAGTACAGGGGCAAAAATCTTTGTTAGGTTAAATTCAGATAAACCCCAGTGGTTTCATCAAGACCTATCTTCTTACTTACCTCTGAAGAAGACAAGTCCATGTGTTGAAACTGTTAATGTTTTAACAAAATTCTTTTTACTTTAGTTTCTCGATGTTCTACACAAATTACAATACATTTCCTTCTCAGCAAAATTCATGTTGAAAAAAATTAAAATGTGTCATACTTGATAAACCAAACAAGCACTTGCAGTTCTTAAACTACATAAATAAGTACCTATAATTAACAAACTACAAAAGTTTTGATTAAATAATAAAACTTACTCTGTTCATTTCATTCTTAGAAATGGATTTCTATGAAACTACTTTCTTTGTGTGCAAAAGCATTTTACACGTTTACTTGAAAGTTAATTTTACAGCTGGACTGCTTCTTAATGAAGACATTTGTTGAATTAGAGCAGTTATGACTGTCTTAACTAGAAGTTCTTGAAACTGCAAATCAGTTAAGTATTCGAAAGGGACAAAAAGAAATGAATTTATATGATACAGTAATCTTATGAATTCTCTTTTACACCAAATCATGTGTATGTGTACACACGAGTCATCAATCTGATAATACATGAAGAAAGCACGCACTTTCAGACAGGAAGTCTTGCAGTATTATGGTAGTTAATCACAAATCAATAAGAAATTTATATATATACAGAGTAAAACTTGGAATAAATCTTAAAAAACATTAGTTCAAGCAGTTTATTAAGTAGCCACAAATACTTTAACCAAACTTTACAATCAACAATCAGTTTTCTGGGATGAAATTCTCAATATTTTAAGACGAATAAGTACAAGATATGCACAAACATTAATAAACATATGACTGATTATATACATATACAAGACTTTGATTTTGTGTGTTTTAAAAGTAGAAAATGACACTAGGATTTTTTATAAAACTAGTCTCACATAGAAGAAAACAAACATAGAAAAATGTTATTCTGTATGAAATAAAGTGGATATAAATATAAAAATACATCAGATAATAACTTAGAAAATTAAAATTAATGAGGGTTTTCTTAAATTTCACATAAAATAGTAAAACTGGTCTGTTTAAATACACAATTTTTACATATTAGAAACATTGTTACTACCCAATTCACTACATATAAGAGTTAAAACTTTGGTACATTGGAATTAATGCTAAAAAGCTATTTAAAAAAAAAGGCACTTATATGATTGTGGAGTATACATTAAAACCTATGTGTTAAATTATTAACTTAGTTATGCCCTTTGAGAAAGTCACAAACTGTGATATCACATGAAGGCGGTGTCATCTATTTCTCGACGGTGTTGAGTTCTTGCTTGAAATAACTCTCGGATGAGGGAGGATTTTTCTCTTTCCAACTGAGTTATTCGTTCACTTTTGTTCCCTACTTCCTGAAAAGGTTACATATAAAGTCAAACATTATAATCTGTTACCGATTTGTTTTAAGCCACTAATTAAAATGAACCGTAAGCAATCAAAATTACCCTTCTGTAAAATCCTACCTGAGTTAGCATTCTGTTTTGTTCTTTCAGCCTTTGAATAATTAACTGTGTAGAATCTTGTTGCATCCTGTTAAGCAGTGCAGGCTGTCGAACAGCAAGATTCATGTGCAGTGGAAAGCCCTAAGTTTAAAAACACAGAATTAAAAAAGTGCTATATGTTACCTATATCTTCTGTGTTATTATAACCTTTGTTTGAAAGAAGATAATTTGTATTTCGACAATATTTTGATATATATAGCTTCAAATGTTTTGTCAGAATGAACTTAATTAATGAATGGCCTATCAGACACAATGATTTGGGAGGGACAAAAACTTTTTTTACATAACAAGGTCTCAAATCCAAAATAAAAATTAAGAAGAATGGTAAAATACACATATGAAACTTTTTTAAATAATACAGATATGGTACTTTTTAAATAATACAGATATGGTACTTTTTTTAAAATAATACAGATATGGTACTTTTCTTTTATCAAAAATGTTAGACCTATTGGTTTGTCAGCTTTCAGAGTTTAAGCTACAAATGAATAGTTTCTTACAGTTTTATAAACAAACTATGTGTGTGCACATTATTAAGAAATGTTGATATGATCTTCACAACAACAATAACCTTAACCAAAATATCAAAAAAAAAAAAATCCAACAAAACAAATTATAACAACAAAATGCTAAAATAATTTAATAATTTCCAATCTGTACAAAATTAGATATAGTTACTATGCAGAGTAAAATATACAAAAAATTCAAACTTGTATATTCTCCCCCCCAAAAAAAATAAACATAAAAATACAATTATCTACTATTTTATACAGAATTGTACTTTTCTTTTTACAGCTAAGTAAAGTTACCTGGAGGTGAGAAAATAAAACAGTAATTAAAAATGTACAACTACAAAATAAGAGAAAATTATTATTGAAAATAATAAATAAATTCGACATGCAAATTTTACATTCATAAAATTCATTTTATATATTATTATTATTATGTAAGCTGTTAACTGTGAAACCTTTCAGTTTCTCATGAGACATTTTTTGGAAAGGAACAAAACCTCACATTTATCACAAACCTTTTCATTGCTTTCTATAAGTGCTGTTATGTGCTGGTTTACGTCAAATATCCGTGTCATCTGAAAATTTAACTTTTCTTGGTAAGCGTCAGTGGAGTACTCCTGATTTTCAGAAAAACAAATATTCATAAACAATATGATAATACTAATCAGTGTCATTTTAGTTTTACTAACTTATAAAGTATATTTCATTACAACTTAGTTTTTACAGTACCTATTTTAAACTTTAATATTACTTACTGTAAAAGCTGTAAGTTGTAATAAAGAAAATTTCTACTCAATGTTTATATTAATATATATATTAAAATCCACAAATCTATAATTTAAGTGTATCCATGCTCTTTGTTACATATCAATGCAGTAACCACCTGTGAATCATTTGTAAACACAACTGTAAAACCTATCTTTACGACAGTTTCAATTTATAAACGTGATCATAGACCAAGGGCATTTCATTGGTTAGATAGCAACAACCATGCATAACATTTTAGAGTTGAATAAATAATGAAAAAGAGAACATACTAAAATAAAGAGAAAAAATTTTATCATCCTAGCTCTTAGTAGATACTGAATCACCTCATTTGAAAGATACGCCCAGATGAATCATTTTCCTCACATTTCTGTTCCCCTTATTAACATTATATTGTATTGTATTTTGCAACTGCACCTTAAGTTGAATTATTATATATTTAAGTAATTATTTTTTATATATACAATTTTTTTCTCTATTAAGATCCACAAACTGATTCATTGCTCCAGGATTCTTTTCCAGTTAATGAATTTTTAATGTAATACAATGAGAACTTTTGAAAATGTTTAATACAAAGGCAGCTAAGAATAGCACATTATTTACAAGTTAGGTAAAAAAACATGTGACAGAACATCTGTTTATACATGGCCAAATGTTTAATTTATATTAATATCTGTGAAACTTCTCAAACTTTACACACCTATATCCAGGAATGAGATTAACTGTACTTGTAGTCTGAGGCTAGATTTATTTTCTAAGCCCTTTTATATAGATTTTGATTAACAATCAATGTACGTATACAGTACATATTACATTTACACAACTTATGTTGTACAGTGCTCAGGCAAAGTGACAAAAAACATAAAAGCACCTTAACACAGCATATTTTGTCAGTTGCTAAAACAGAACAGTATAAAGTTTTAATTTAAGGTCCATAAAATATAAAATAAAACAGGGGTGTATAATAAACACATTTTTATGGTTATTTTAGATTTGATATATCAATATTATATTCTATATATATTTATATGAACTTTTTTTTTTTTCTGAGCTGATTGGGGTAGCCCCTCCTCCTCAATCATGGGGCCTGAAGCTTCAGCCTCAGTGATAATCCACCTCTGCAAAACATCCCATGTTAAAATAGCATTTTAACAGTACACAGTTTTGTAGACAAGAGAAAAGGTTGTAATTTTTCCTTCTACAAAGTATTTATTCCATTTAGTATATCCTGTAATTGTACTTAATTAATTTTCATCCAGCAAATAATTAAAATTAAATACACCTATGAACACCAACACAAATTACTAAATAGACAGATATGTTTGTTGTGGGCACTAAAAAAAACTTTTATTGGATTATACAGCGTTTAAACCATTTATTGTGGCTTGGAATAATTGATGACAGTTTATTTTATAGCATTGTTTTAACCAAGTGGATAGTCTCTTATTTTCTTATCTTCTATTTTTATTCATGTGTGTGGTTTTTAAAGATTATTCTTAATGTTAGATACTTTATATATTAAAAAAAAATAAAAGTTAACTATTTGCAAAGTTGAACTGATAGATGGTCAAGTCTTTCAAGCAACAAATCCATGCTTGTAAAAAAATATATGGTGTAAACTTCCATAAATATTCTGCATAAAATTAATTTCCTGAAACTAAAAGTAACTAACATTTCAAATGATGCATTGTTTTAACAAATGACAACTTGCATATCAGTAACAAGAGTTTAATATAAAACTTAAAGTTTGTACTTATATCACTTACAGAGTTCGTGTTTGTTTTACTGACATAGCGCATCTTCTCCTGAACACTACCAATCTGCTGTTGGTACCAGTCCCTCGCTCGTTCAACTGCTTCCAATCCTTGGAACAAAATGTCTCGTTCCTGCTCAAACTGTTTCATGCGTTTCAACTGTTGTTTTATGAAAAAATTTCAAAGACTAAAAACTTAATGAACTTAACGTTTATTATAGAACAGATAATCAAACAGCATCACAGTGCTAAATTTAATCTCTGGTATCCTCTATCATTAGAATATTATCCACTAAATATTTTTCCAAGGTTTTCTGATAACAAATACATAGATTCAAAATCATAATCTAACAGTTCTATGTACAAGTAGCCCTCAAACACCATCTACTCAATTAAATTTTGGCATTTAAAATTTGTGAACTTTTACAATAAACACACCCCAAGATAAGACCTTAAAGGTTGCAATTTCTCGTGAACAGGTGGATAATGTTTATCGTAATTTCTCAAATGTTATTTTCTTGTATGTATGTATTGTATCAACTACAAAGCCTACATAATTATGAAACAATACTGAGGTTCTTATTCTACAGTAATATGTCAACGAATGTTTTATCCTCAACTCATGTTGAAAGCTTCCATTCAGTAAAATTATCTTGACACCAGGCCAATGAAACAAAATGTACACTACAATGTTAATTAAAATATTTCTGTTATTTGCACTTAAAACAAGAGTAAGCTACGAGGGGCAACTGATCCCCCAAACCCCTAGCAAGATGCATCCCTTGAACTTTACAGTTGAGACTGCATTCACCTATTATGAACCTATAAATTTGTTTATTCATTTAATTTTAATTACATTGTAAAAATCAAACATCTGTCACTATTAAGCCTTCAGGCACTTAAGCAGTCACCAATAAGCAAATCCAATGACACTAATACATAAGAGAAGTCAGTTTCCAAGCAAATTTGTTGACTATATTTTTTGGGAGAAGATTGCATAAACATTTTCAAATTCATCTCTACCAACTCTTGTATTCTAAGATAACATTAATAAATGTTATACATATAAAAACAATCATTATTTTATACATTCCCTGTTGAGATTAAAAGGAAAAACTAATGCTGCAAAGAAAAATTACTTCAAATAAAAATATGATTACACTTTTCTTACTTATATGCAAATGTAATTGAACAAATGTGTCAGACTTTTTAAACTGATATTAAAGATACTTAATACTTGATAAAACCTCTTCTGATTAAAAAATTAAATCATATTTCCCAAACACTGTGCATTCATCCACTATTTGTGTGTGAAATTACTGCTTCAGTAGTCTTTATTAGTTAAAAAAACAAAATAAAATTTGTTACAATACACTTAAACGTTAACAATAATTTCCCTTTGCCTAATTTAGTTTCCTATGGATGTTTATTCCTTAAGTGTGTAGAAATAAAAATGAGACATCCAGACATAAAAAAAAAACACAAGCTTTCACATAACTAGAGCAGTTACCTTTTAAGTGCTGTTTATGTTCGTATTGTGATCTAACAATAACTTGTTTGTTTGTCATTTTGTACTTATAAAATTACTTTTTAAAATAAAAAGTCCCACTGTCGCATAAACGTGTTCGGACTGAGTAACAGTTATAAAAGCTTAAGGAAATCCAACTATTTAATAAGAATCACCTGACAGTGAATGATGGATGCTGTCGACTAAAGTGCCTTTCCTCCAGTAAATCAGTTCAAAAAATAATAATAATAATTTTAATACTTTTGCACTAAAATTTTCATCCTTGCATTATAAAAAATAGCTAAACCCGAACGGAAATAATAAATTTTGTTAATTATAGTGGATTACTTTAAAATGTTTGTTCGTGTCTGTAACAACGTATCATAATGAACAGTTTGGTGTTTGGAACCTTCGAGATTACCGCTAACCCTCTGGTGTAGGAGAGGATAAAGAAAACAATTATTATACAATTTATTTTAAATTGCACGCAACATAAAAGCAAATTTATAAATGAAAAAAATATATAATTTATTTTTCACAAAACATTACCAAAGAAATTAATTCAATTAATTAGGAGAGGAAAACTATTACGACAGTAATATATGCATGTGAAAACATTTTATTTTTAATGTTATCATAATTTTACGTAATACGACACACATGCAATTTTCATATATTAAAAATGTATAGTTGTGTAAAGAACTGAATGTAATTTTCATAAATATGAAAGTCTCACAACTGTTATTGCAAGACCAGTTGGGCATGCTTTATCTTGAAAAGAAGAAAATATGTCGTACTTGTTTCATTTAAGTTATAATGAATAATTATAATTTATAAATGTGTTGTTTTTTTGTAAGCAAAATAAGTTTATTTCTTTTTTAACTGTTGCACATAACTAGCTATAACTATATATTTTTGTTTGTTATACGAACAGCCCTTTCGCCTAATACAGTGGAGCGCCGTTAAGCCGCGGTATTTGGGGGTCAACCTGCTTAACCACGGCTTAAGTGGTCCGCGGCTCAAACCTTTGTGACTTAAAAGCCGAAGTCGCCAACAGCTCCGCCGAGGAGCCTCATCCGGGCCATTGCGTGATCATTATAATATTAATGTATAAACTATTCAGATACAATTGACATGTGCCGTTTTAACACAAACGACCAATGCATTGCGATGGTTCGCTTTTCCCTGTAAAATTTCGTCTTCCAGTGTTACATGGGGCCGCCATGTCAATATGATATGCTCACTATTAATTCAGAAACTGAAGTTATTTCTATTGGGTTTGTGGCCAATATTTATACAATTCCATAAAAATATCGGATTATCGAATTAAAAATAATACTTTAATTATTGATCACTTTTTTCACGGATTTTCCGCGGATTAACTTTAATGTTTGGAGAGGTGTGATTCGGTAACAATGGCGGCCTCCATAAAGCTGACATAGAGAGCGGATAAGGTAGATTAACGGTCGATTTCTATTGTAATATATTTTATTTATTTCCCAAATTAAAGCAAATCATTTTTAAATATCCCATTGAAGTTATAAAGACAAGGAGAGTGTGAGAAACTTTAAAAAGCCAGGTAGTAGATTTAATACATCAAAAATTTTGGGACAAGACTTGCTACAGCGGCTTAAGCGATTTTGTGGTTTACTGGTCCGCGACATAATGGCGCTCCACTGTAATAGGTGTCATCGGTTCTGCTGAAATACTATAGACACAGTAATTCTCTAAATGT
This sequence comes from Tachypleus tridentatus, assembly GCF_004210375.1. NCBI lineage: Eukaryota > Metazoa > Arthropoda > Merostomata > Xiphosura > Limulidae > Tachypleus > Tachypleus tridentatus. The sequence goes on from NC_134827.1 coordinate 100,221,227, forward strand.
TATTTATATCACCAGATTTTCGAACAAGAATTTCGGCCTGAACTATATAGTTAAGCACACAATAGACTATCTGTGGTATGGCCACCATGATTGTGGAATTCATACTGTCCGACAACCAGGAAAAAGTTTTACGCAATACTTTGCCCTTTGATTTTGTTGTTGTTGTTCGTTCCACTGCTTGGAATAACAATCTATAGATTTTTATGGAGCCATACAACTTTCTGAAAACTGTGGAAACTGGATATGTACAACACATACACACAAATATTTGAAACACGTACCTCTAAACCAAAACTACACACAGATATACGTGTTATCTTTAATTCACAAGCCTTTATTTACATACAAAGGCGATAATAAACGTATTTAAATTAATGCAACAACATCACTACACTGCTTTCGTCTATACAAAGAAACCGGTGAATTATTTGACTGTTAGTTATAAAAAAAATATAATAAAAATTAAACACCATTTTAGTTTGTTGTTGTACTAAATTAATCCATAACTTTTTTACCAAATCATAGGTGCGCTATGCTACACACTGAACTCTCTCTCTCGGTATTTGGGTGAACTTGTGTACCCTGGAGGGTCAAGTACCCTTTGACCTCTTCCTCCTTCCTTCACTTTCATGATCATGCGGTATGAGTTGGTGTAGCTACTACTTTAGGGTCAGAACAGTCTAAGTTTACTCTGACCCTTATCAGGGAAATGTCCAAGTGCTATTTTCGTACATTTATCGATATGATTTACCCTATCGGTATAAAGTCTAGTTTGATGGTGGCCTTTTATTTTTCCTCCCTTTTTTAATTTTTTTGTATTATTTTAAATTATTTTTGTGTTTAAAATATATGTTGATCAAGGAGAGATGTTCAAGACTATATTCATCATGTATACGGTACCTATCTAGTTCGCATAATAATTCCTTTTTCATCCAATTTTTATCGAAATACATTATTGTGCGGTGTAGGAAGGAGTCTATCTGGTATGGTTGGAATGTTTGAATATTTGTGTATGATGATGTGGTTCTGGGAACTACGTATGCTGTTGTAATTAGTGTTTTGTATTGGTTATAGTTTGGTTTTGATTATCTTGTCTCTTACAGTAATTCAAGATGGAGCTGCATAATCAATTACTAGTCTGATGTAGGTTTTGTAAATTTTTAGTATGTTGTCTATTGATGCTTCACTGTTCTTGCCAGTTAGACTCCTAGCATAGTTGGTTCTTCGCCAGACTTTATTTTTAAATTCATTTAATGGTTAATATATGTCAATTTTGAGTCATAGTTAGACTGAGAAATTTTGCAGATGTGGCAGTCTGAATGAATGTTCTATTCATATATATTTCAGGCTGTACTTTTTTTGTGCTTTGTCAAATTGGTAAATACGACTAGTTGTATTTATTTTGATTCTATATTTTTGAAAGTATTCACTTATTCTATTTAATTTTGGTTGTATGTTTGTGGCTGTTATTGCTGGTGTTGGGGAAATTTCACACTGCAGTGTAAAAACTTAATGGTTTGGTTTTAATTTCGTACAAAACTACTAGAGGGTTATCTGTACTAACCGTCCCTAAGTTAGCAGTGATAAACTACAAGGGAGACATGCAATCAACAACATCACCGCCAACTCTCGGGCCACTCTTTGATCACAGAATAGTGCGATTGACCATGACGTTATAAAGCCTCCCCGTCCCCCACAGCTGTAAGGGAGAACACGTTCGGCGATGGGGATTCGAACCCGAGATTTCCATATTACGAGTCAAGCGCCACAGCCACCAGGCCATACCTAAATGTTAAAAATACGATAAATGAATGAATATTTATGAAACTTATGCACAGTGTCCATCATTCCAGAGAAAACTGAACTGCCAAAGAAATTGTATTAATTGTGCTCAGTGTTAATTAAATAAAAGAAAAATCCTGAAAGCTGTAATCTGCTTCTTTTTGTGTGTGTGTGGGGGGAGGGATTGAGGTGGCAAGTACATTTTTAACAAAGACAATGAGATTTTTGTATCATTTTATTCCTTGAGCAAAAATTCACACCCTGCACTGCAGAAACTGAATTCAGAATTGTGTCGTTATAATCTTTTAAGTTTACCGCTGACCCATCATAGGAAGAACATAAATTTATAACCAAAAACACTGTGTATGTACTAAATTCTGAACAACTTGTTAGATTATTAGAGCAGTTCACTCGTCCCGTTTCATATTTTTTCTCAGTATTAGAAAAATATAAATTATAATATAGTCATCAAATATCTTATTTCCCGCTCCCCTGGTGGCAAAGTAGCGTGTCTGCGGACTTATGCTGCTTCGAACCAGGTTTCGATATCCGTGACTGGCAAATCATAAATAGCTCTTTGTGTAGATTTGTGCTTAATAACATACAACACCAATTATGTTTATAAAATAAAAATAGCTCGCTTTAGAATACATATTTGTGCATAAAATTTTGAATTTATTTATATAAAGAGTGTGGTCATAGTTTTTAAAGACTGATATATAAATACAGGGTGTCCGAAAATGAATATACCAAAAAACAAAGTTAACTAACTTTATTGTTATTTGAGATAACAATAAAAATGAATATAAAGACAAGTATTAGGTTTGTATTTTGTTTGTTTGTTTGGAAATTTCGCAGTTTTTAGCAGTGTAAGACTTAACCAACGAATAGTGGGATTGAACATTATACACCCCACGGCCTTCTACAGTCGTCTTCCATTAGGTTTGTAAGTTTTGGTTTTAATAATTAATGGCCTTCTACAGGTCTTCCATCATTCACTAAAATTAATATAATTCTGCGTTCATATTCTGAGAAAACATTTTCCAAAACATAAGTATGGATGTATAATATAGTATCTCAAATATAATGTTTTAGTCCGTCAAGGTCATTTAATTTGTTTTGGAAGAATTTTGTTTTCAAAAAGCTGTGGAGATGAAAATGCCGAACAAGTGGGCCATTTGATAGGCCCTCCCTACCAATCTAACAATCTGGAAAAGTTTTGTTTAAAAACACTTTAAGTGGAGTGGCGCTCCATCCTGTTGTAAGATAACTTTTTGTAAGAAATCAGGAGTTTCTTGGAGTTGTGGAATAAAAAAAACTTGTAGCACGTGTTGATAACAGAATTTCCAGCAACAGTTAGTTCGTCAAAGAAAGACAATACAAAAAAGCAAAACTTACAAGCCCACTATATATATTGAAGTTCACTTTTTGATGCTATCTCAAATAATAATAAAATTATTATTCTATATTTTCAGTATATTCATTTTCAGACATCCTGTATGTTACAATAACTTTTAGATGAAATTAAAGAGCGTATTACAATACGCCCCCTACAGCAGATCTGCTATATTCACTACACATTCGAACTTGAAAACACAAGCAATCACAATAGTAACAACTGCGAAATTCTAATCGAGAAGAAAAATTGAAGTTTTATTTACCGCTGATTTAAAAATAGGGCTCTCAACACAAGCTAATGTCGATGGCTTTACACTGCTTTAGTGATTTTTCAGACTTTATAAGGTGAAAAATACGACATCGGAATCTGATACACGGCTATAAATCATCGAAATCATCGTAAATTACTACATCAGGAAGGTTGTTAGTTTCCCTGTAAGACTGACCTTCACTAACGTACAATATACGAACGTAACATCAAATGCAAAAAAGCAAAAGATATGAGCACCAATAAACAAAGAAATGAAAAATATATACGATTCGAAACAAACTCGTGTAAGGACAAAACTTAGAAAGTTAAAAATAAATGGCAAACAAAACATTAATTACAAATGGTTTATAACCACATCGAAGATAGTCTATCTTCAAGTACACACCAGTGCCAAATTATTTATAGCCTAGGTTGAGGTGTTTGTTCCCATAAGAACGTAATTTGTAATTCACTTTCTGCGGTGGCCAATTTTCGAAAACTAGTTGTCCAGTGATAGTACCAGTGAAAGAATACGCAACTAAACCACAAGTAAACCTACAGTTCAGATAAACTTAAATTTGAAATAATAATATATAATTATTATAATTTACTTTAACTAGTCGACCAATCAATTTTTCTGAATACTGGTGATTATAGCCTATAATAACGTAAAACTTAGTACCTGAAACGCATAAAAAATATAGCAGCTAAAACAGGTATTCCATCGTTTCGACCTTCTCAGGTCATCTTCAGGTTAACTTCGGTATGTCCGAAGGCTTATAACGCTAAAAACTTGGTTTCTATACCCGCGGAGAGTACAGATAATCCAACCTGTAGTTTTATGCAACAACAAAAAAAAAAAAAAACTGTTAGTCGCTTCAATGTTGTCTTCAAACAGACATGTGCATGGTTGAGGAAAATACTGTTAGTTTCAGGCATTGTGAAAAATACCCAATAAACTCCAATGTACTTTCCTGAACGCCTTGAGTCTGTTGCTTTTTTAGGCCTATTAGCGAGCTTAACGAACCACGTATTATTTGTTGTGCTGTTCGTGTTGTTAAAACTTGATGGTCTTGCTATATTCTGGTTTTGCCAAAATTAACTTATAAACATTTAAATAATTTCATGCTTTTGCCCATAATTATTAATAAATTAGGCATACTTTATTTTAGTATTTACCATATTGTAATCAATCCCATTAGCTAAAGTATGTCTTCTTGGCTCCCGCCTTCTATTGAAAGCTTTCTTGGCTGCGGGTCTGCTCTCTGTCTGCCTATATGCAGCACCACCTATAAAATATAAGATTTTAGAAGAAAAAAAAATTAAAATTGTAAATATATACAAGTTCTACAAAATCAATGAACTGTGGAATACAAAAAGTAATTTTGCAAACAGAGACATCGTTAGGTGCTTAAACGATTTCAGACTCGGGCCCATAACTCGCAGAAATTGTCGGCATTCCAACATAATATTGATCATAGATTTCTATTTTGATTTTTCGAGAGTGTCAAACAAAATTGGGGCACGGGCCCCGTGTGTCCGCGCCTAGTGACGCCTTATGATTAAATTATGTGAGCTAAAGATGCACTGGACGAAAATAGACAATCAATGTCTATCTCTTAAGCACTGTTAAATATTATGTCATTGTACGTCAATTGCCCGAGAACGTGACGGAGCAATTTTTATTTGCTTCAGAACATTTAAGAAGTAGCTACACATATAACAATGGAAAATCGGTGTCACAGTGTATAAAACTGGACTCGTGAAGCCAAAACGGATTAATATACAAAATAAAACGACATATATACAGTGTATGTTTCTTTGAAGCGAAAAGAAAACGTTTGAGAAATAATCATTTCTTGGATGAAGCACCCCTAATAAAAAAATTATTTTCTCATCAAACTAAGGATAATTTATTGAACGGCATTTACGACATCAGGTGGTTGTTGTCCCAACTGCAAAGTGTGTACTCTTTCTTTTTCTCATAAGTTTTATGTTTCAACACTTCTTGCTTGTGAGTTTTACAATACAATAACTTACAAAAAAGGAACAAGTATTTTTATAAGGTAAATATTATGTCTTATTTCCTTCACTGCCGTGAAAGAAATGGTAAACTGTTAGTCTTTGGAAATCGCGCTTCTTTATCCCACTACCACTCTATAATGGTGATATGCCTGAAGACAAAAGGTCTACTTTTCGAAAGCGCTCGATTGTATCAACATTGTATCAAGGTTCCTCCTACCAGCGTGTTTCAATGGGCTTTTTTCCAACGAGTTCTTGTTTACTTTAAAATGACTGTCAAGTGTTGGCATATTTACCATTTGTTTGTCTTGGCGCAAAACTACACAATGGTCTATATGCACACTTTCAACCATGATGAATCAATCCCTGGACATTTGACGTTGTAATTAAGTTCGGAAGATCACCGATAACCCACCAGAAGATTATTTGGTATTTAATAATACGTGTTTATAATTGATATATTAATTAACCACCTAATCGATGACAGACAAACTCAGCATAGATGATTTCCTAACCTGTCGAGATTACATTTCGTATTTTTACCTTTATGTATTTATCTTATTCTATTTATATACATGTGTTTCCAACATTCCAACATGAAATACAGCATTGCTTTGAAAGAAAACACTATCTTAATTACCTAGGGGAAATTGTATTATGATTAATTTAAACTGCTCCTACAAATACAAATTTCTTTCGTTTCTATCATGTTCACATAATATACAGTGTTTTTAATATAACTAAACGTCTCGACCCTGAGTTGCCGCAACTTCGAGAAAACACATTCAACTTTTATGCCTTGTTGATCATTACAAAATTTAGGGTCCGTAATAGGTTTTTGGTTTTGTTTGAATTTTACGCAAAGCTACACGAGGGCTATCTGTGCTAGCCGTCCCTAATTTGGCAGTGTAAATCTATAAGGAAGGCACCTAGTCATCACCACCCACCGGCAACTCTCAGGCTACTCTTACCAACGAATAATGGGATAAACCGTCACATTATAACACTCCCACGGATGAAAGAGCGAGAATCTTTGGTGTGACGGGGGATTCAAACCCACGACCCTCAGATTACTAGTCGAGTACCTTACCGCCTGGCCATACCAGGGCCTCCCTATTATCTTAATCCTTTTAAACGTTTATCTTGATTATTATTATAATTCATTTATTTATTTGTAAACACAATTTCAGTATCTTATTAATCCTTAACATAAAATCCTAACTTGTAATTTTGAGTTACCTTTTATGTCTCTTATCTTGTTCAGAGATAACTCACGCCCAATAACCGAAAGTGAAACAATGATTTCTTTTTTATATTTTTACACCGGAAATAGTTTATTATTGTTAACCACTTAACAAAAAAAATATCCTGACGAAGTGGCTTGTGATAACATTCGTAATAACAGTGCAATTTATTTATATAAAATATAACCAATTAGCGAATGGTATATTTATAGTTAGACTGCGTAAAAGTTTTTTAGAATGAACACACTAGTTCTGACAGATCTTTACCACGCGACAGATGTCCTTGATCTCCTGGAAGTAATTTAGATAATGAAAAATCAAAAATATAGTTTTAATAACGGCCCTCTGTCAAGTCATTTGTGCACCAACGCAACAGCAGCGAAACCTGTTTACTGTTTTCTTTTCTTAACATTATATTGTTTTGAATTTCGCGCAAAGCTACTCGAGGATTATCTGCGCTAGCCGTTTCTAATTCAGTAGTTTAAGACTAGAGAGATGGCAGCTGGTCATCCCCACCCACCGCCAACTCTTGGGCTACTCTTTTACCAGCGAATATTTGGATTAACCGTAAATTATAACGACCCCACAGCTGAAAGGGCGAGCATGATTGATGTAACGGGGATTCGAACCCGTGACTCTAAGATTATGAGTTAAGTGCCTTAACCACCTGGCCATGCCGGGCCTTACATTATATGAACATATACCAAATGTGGTTTCTGAGCTATATAATAAACTATAATTGGTTTGGTTTGAATTTCGCGCAAAGCTACACAAGAGTTATCTGCGCTAGCTGTCTCTAATTTAACTGTATAAGACTAGAGGGAAGGCAGCAAGTCACCACCACCGCCAACTCTTGGGCTACTCTTTTACCAACGAACAGTGGTATTGACTGTCACATTATAACACTCCCACGGCTGAAAGGGCGAGCATGTTTGGTGCGACGGGGATTCGAGCAGGCGACCCTCAGATTATGAGTCGTGTGCCTTAACTACCTGGCCATGTTGGGCCTTACATTATATGAACATACATAAAATGTAATTTTAAAGCTATCTAAATCAACTATAATGATTCCACGTGTATTAATTGTTTATGCAGTATTAAAAAAAAAACGTGTTTGTTGTTCTTCATTTCTTATCTGCTAATTGTTCGAATTTATAAGTTCTTAATGTATGTTGTTTTTTGTTTTTTTCCTACAACAAAAGCCCCTAGTGGCAGGATGGTATGTCTACAGACTTATAACACTAGAAATCGGAATTCAATACCCAATAGTGGGTAGAACACAGATAACCCATTGTGTAGTTTTATGCTTAAGTTCAAACTAACCTACGATATCAAATATATTACATTTAGAAAAATATTTAAGTACAGAATAAAATCAATTTGGAAATACAATTACTTTCCATTTTCGCACAAAGCTACACAACAGCTATCTGTGCTAACCGCCATTGATTTGAAATAATATAGATTCGAGAGAAAGCAACTAGTCAATAGCACAATCTACCAACTCTTGAGCTATTGTAACCAAAACGCGCGATATGATTGTCACACTTATATCACATTTGTTGCCACTTATTTGCGTCGCACAACTTCTTTTACTTTCTGCAATAGAACGATAACCATCAACTTTTGGATTCACAATCCAGCTCGTCAACACTAATAAATGCCCGTAAAAATATACAGTACTGGTTTCGATAAATAAGAGCTGTTATAATTTAGTCATTATGATTTATGATTTTAGTTGTTCATAAATGTCTCGAGGCTGAAGCGATGTTTGAGTTTTCTTATAGAAAGTCACGTGTAGCTATATTCTAATCGAGAAGAAAAATTAAAGTTTTATTTGCTCCTGATTAAAAAATGTGGCTCTTGTTACAAGCTAATATCGATGGCATTACAATGTTTTAGTGTTTTGTTTTTCAGATTTTATAAGAGGTTAACAAATCAACATCTTAGCGTTGCTAACCTAAAGACTTGCCACTGATCCTCCAGGGGTCAGTTGAAACGATTTACTCGCTCAACTAAAAACAAAATAATCTTAGTTAAGTTTTTTAAATATATAACGTACTAACACTGACAATGTTAAATATAAATACCTCAATCATTTTATTTCGATTCCCCAATTTCTGTTTTCTTACAATTTGTGTTAATGTGTGGGTTTTAAACTCTTAAATTTAACAATTTCGTTGTGTTAACAATATTTACTTGATACGTTGATGGGTTTCATGACCTTTAGACGATTGATTCCCAAAAGTATTTTAATGAAATCATAACTATAAGAAATTATGTGACGATAACTGCGCTGAGCTCAAAACAGGTGTTAAAAAATAATACCTCTTCTGTCGTTTCAGTTGAAACGACCTATACGCATGGTCAAGATTATTTAGCTGTTATAAACATTTCATTTGTGTTGAGTGAAGAGAAGAAAAATAAAAGTTCAATGTCCGGGAGCAGTACGTTTGATTTCCTTCCTCCAGGAAACTCGAGTGGCGCGTGAGTGCCAACAGACTATTCTTTAATTCCACTTTAACAATATATTCTTTCCACACACTAACCAACAACACACATCAAGGCCACACAGCTATTCTCTAGCAACACATCAGAACGCGTGGCGTAGTTCTGTAGTTCATGCTTTGTGGGGGCCTGTTTGAAAAGATGGAGGTGGGGCTGAAAACTGTACAGGTTATGCTCAACTCCTGGCAGACTAAACCACATACTTTAGAAATCCCTCCCCTACTCCTGTGTGTATTGTACTGACTTGTTCATCACGTATCTTTTGAACACCTTTCTATGAAGTGAGTAGGTAAGAAAGGAATTTCCTTACCCTTCTACTGCGGTCATGAACTATTCGAGTCATTATTCTCTGTTAGTATTATGTGGAGATTTTTTTCTCTCTGTTTCTCTGTAGAGAAAACCCTCTGTGACAAAATATGACGCTTATGTTTTTAATTGCTTCCCAGTTAATTTTAACTCAACATTTTATTAGGGGATTAAGGGTTACAAAAGAATAAAAAAGTGTTACACTAAATGTACATTATATCTAAAGTGTGTCTTTTTGTTGTTGTTTTTCCCTTTTACAAAGCCACGTCGGGCTATCTGCTGTGTCTACAGAGGGGAATTAAACTCGTGATTTTTAGCGTTGCAAATCCGTAGACTTACCGCTGTCCCAGCGGTGGACAATATATCTAAACACATAAAAGTACCTTTTGGATAGGGCACTCAATATATAATATGAAGGTCGCGGGTTCGAATCCCCATCACACCAAACACGCTCGCCATTTTAGCCGTGGGGACGTAAATAATGTGACGCTGAATCCCACTATTCGCTAGTTAAAGAGTAGCCCAAGAATTGGCGGTGAGGGGTGATGACTAGCTGCCTTCCCTTTAGTCTTTCACTGCTAAATTAGAGACAGATAGCGCAGATAGCTTTCGTGTAGCTTTACGCGGAATTCAAAACAAAGAAACCTTTTGATTCGACCTAGACGGGATTGATTCATAGCACTCAACTAATTATCAAAACTAGTTATATAGATCACAACTAAAATTAACTAAATAATTTATGTACCTAATTTAATATATATCGGTCTAACTAGGACGATGGCAACATCATAAAACATATACACATAATATGAGGATTCACTGATTCATCAGTTGTGCACTCTCGCTTTCAACGATATTTTAGGCTATACAGCCGCTAACAAGTCCAACTAGTTACCACAAAGTACAACACAGATACCACAAACTGATTAAAAATTACCACAAACTACACAATGAAAAATAAATAAATAAAAGAAAATATATGTATATATTATCATTTGAGCAAATATCCCTTGTTACAATATATAAACTAGAACACGTAACTTATGTCTTCATACATATGTACAACAGAGGTAATTAAAATAAACGAAATAACAGACATCTCAGATAGAACAAAATAATACCAGAAGATTTCACAGAATATACTGTGATTAATCGATAAAACGGTTTAATATCCTTTCTTATGAGCCATTTTGACGGTTTCTGCAAACGAAATTACAATATAGTTGTGACGGATAATATTTTTGCTCATTTGCATGTGTGTTTGGTGTACTTTGCGGTAATTGGTAGGATTGCCAATAATAGCTTAACATATATATTTGTTAGTCCTAAGCCAATACATCAAACTAACGCAGAATAATAATTATTATAATAAATGTATGTCTAATAACAAAATTCACGTTAACAGAAATAATAATATTGGACTTATATTATTAATGAAACTAACATTAAAGATAGAATGTAACTTACCAAAATACGTAAAACTTAATATCAACCTATTGAACCAACCCTCAGTGATCAGCGAAGGGCTGGTTAACAACTTGAACAGCGTAACTCACGAATAGCTTAAGATCAGATATAAATGGCTACGACACGTGTTAACTGATTAATTACAGAATCGGGTAGCTAGATAATCCAGCGGAAACCTAATGAGTACGAATGTACAACAAAATTTAACAAAAAAATCGTGGAATAAATATTTGAAATATTTAAATAACCAGTTTAAATATAACCGAAAGAAAACTCACTATCATGTTATGAAAAGTGTATAACACAACAAATCCGACTCTAGCGCATACCTTAAACGGAAACCGGACAGTTGTTAGAACCTAATAATTGTTTAGTTGTCCGGTTACCATTAGGGTCAAATAATGAAGTAACTTAAACTGGTAATATAATAAACATATATCTAATTAATTTAAGTCACGTAATGCAAATTTAAAAATTAAATAAAATAGACTTAGATTTATACAGTTTATATAACGGAATAAATTACAATAGTAATATAGTAGGCCTAGATATATATACAGTTCATATAATGGAGATAATTCGTATAATTATTGTTTAATTGTATAATAAACAAGTGTTATCAAAATGTCCTGGATTCCACCTACACACATGGTCAATTTACAAGTTTACTTGATTGTTTTAGGATATTCCTACAAAACTAATCTAGGGCTGTCTGCGCAAGTGGTCCCTAATTTTGACCCCTATAAAGTGGTTTGTGAGTTAACAGCTCCCACAACCAAATCCTAAACCATTTGACTGACCAAAAAGTGGAATTAGACCACACTCTTAACAGCGAACCCACAGCCAAAAAGCACACATCGCGTTATTTTTTGTTGTTAAGTTTTTTTTGTGAGGAATGAAAAGGACACAAATGGGGTCGCCAATCCATCGTCTCGTACATTAACAACTGGCCAAACTCAGCTTCAATTTATGTTAAATATTGAGAATTATCCGAAATGTTAAAGTGATAAGATATAAGACAGAAAACATTAACAATGACCATTTAGGCAAAATTAAAAAGTAGTAACAGTGATAAATATAACAATTATATAACTGGAAGAAACTAACTTGATTTCATAGGTTAAGCTAACAGAAGATAAAATTAATGCCATAAGGATAAAATTAACGTAATCCTTTCGAAAGTACTTCCTGAGACCAAATGTTGGAGTGAATTAATTAGCAAGATACAAGACTTGAGTGAAAAATTTAACATATGTGCTTAGAAGAACAAGTGGTATAGTTGGACCTGTGTGAAAATATACACGGAAAATAATTTATATTCTAAAAAATGGACTCCACTCAGGTACGTCAGATAGTAAGCAAGCCTAATAGCCAGAGCTGGAAGCGGATAGGAAGTTCTATTTTTATCCAAATTAGAACCCGTTTCAGGTGTGACGTTAGTGTCCAGGAAAGAAAAAAAAATTTTTTTTTCAAAATACGTAATACTTCCTTTATTAACACTACAAACAACATTTCTAGTAAATGACCTCTGATAAGTATGAAAATGCTATTTTCACATGTATGTGCAGACTACTACGTATTACAGAAGAAATTTTATAATCAAAATCCATCATCAAAAAAATAAAAAAGTAAATTTCATAAGTGGGCGCAAGTCCGGCAGGAATGAGGGTTCCTTCGCACCCCCTGACTACGGGCTTGTAGTGAGTAAGTTGTTCAGGGAAATTAAATATATCCATGGATGACAGTTTAAATTTAGCTTGGAAAACGAGAATAAACAAATTAAAATAATGTGTAAAGACTTGCCAGAAACTGTTAAGAGAAGAGGCTGCTAAAATATTTCTAGAAGTGGAATAGTTATCTTGCAAGAATAGTTCTCGAACTTTCAGCCCTGATAAACATTAACGGTGAAACGTTGGTAAAAACTATTTTATTAATATGTAAAAAGTAATGGCCGTTTTTTTTTTTCAATATAATTTTACTGCCAAGTTCTCTTAATTTGATAAAGAGAAGTAAAAGGTATTCTTACTGAAGCTTAAAATTATCCGGAATCGACTGAATAAAGGCGTCGAACTTCTTTGTACTATACTTTAAAGATAACAGGATCAGAGGACACAAGTTTAAGATTTGGGAGATAAAAGAGATTAAGAGTTAAAAGCTGTATTTTTATAAGGTGAATGGCTCGCTGTCGGCAGTAGTGGTTTGGTTTGTTTTGAATTTCGCGCAAAGCTACTCGAGGGCTATCTGCGCTAGCCGTCCCTAATTTTGCAGTGTAAGACTAGAGGGAAGGCAACTAGTCATCACCACCCACTGCCAACTCTTGGAATACTCTTTTACCAACGAATAGTTGGATTGACCGTCACATTATAACGCTCCCATGGCTGAAAGGGCGGGCTGTTGTGTGACGGGGATTCGAACACGCGACCCTAAGATTACGAGTCGAGTGCCTTAACCACCTGGCCATGCCGGGCCCGGCAGTAGTGTGAAGAGGAACACTTTACAAGAGTTTAAGAACTTAATCAAAGATATCCTGGAAAGCAAAGTGAGTATAAATTTCATCTTTTCCCGAAGACAGCTGTGAAGAACCAGTGAGAGTGATTTATTGAGTTCTGTCCACGAAATTTGTGACGTTAAATACATATTTTATTGTATGTAATAAGCTGTGAATAGTATCACTGTAGCACAAATGGTATAGCATAGGTTTCCAATGTGAGAAAAAGTCTTTTATATTCTGATATGCACCACTGTAAGCGCAGATATTCCTCGTGTAGTTTTGCGCGAAATTCAAAAACAAACACCACTGTAACATGAATAAAACAGAATGCTAAGTCAAACCGCGCTGTGAAAGAATGCAAAGGTGTGTGTGTGTGTTAATAACATCTCACTAAACAATATAAAAAAGTTTTTGTACACATGTACTACCTAAGCATAAAAAAATGAATGTAATACTTTTAGCCTTAGCTGTCCAATCGAAGGTGGAAGCTACTACAGTCAAATAATGTTGTTTAAATATATAAAGTTCAACTTGAAAGTTAAGTATTATTTTACAAATATTCAGCTTGTTGAGAAACTCAAATTGCTTACTGACGACACTTTTTGTCTATTTTAACAGACTCTGTATTTTTATTGATATTTTTACATGACAAATACTTTTAAATACAAAAAAGGGATAATAAAGCTTCTGTATTAGACTAAAATTGGCCCGGCATGGCCTAGCGCGTTAAGGCGTGCGCTTCGTAATCTGAGGTCGCGGGTTCGCGCCCGAGTCGCGCCAAACATGCTCGCCCTCCCAGCCGTGGGGGCGTTATAATGTTACGGTCAATCCCACTATTCGTTGGTAAAAGAGTAGCCCAAGAGTTGGCGGTGGGTGGTGATGACTAGCTGCCTTCCCTCTAGTCTTACACTGCTAAATTAGGGACGGCTAGCACAGATAGCCCTCGAGTAGCTTTGTGCGAAATTCCAAAACAAAGCATAGACTAAAATTAATTTCGATGTAGATTTGTTAACGTATATGAAATTTATTTGGCCGACTTTGTAGATGTATAAATTCAGCTAATGAATAAAATTATTGCTCAGTTACTGACTAACTGAGATGTTTACACTTACACATTTCAAAACTTACCATCACTCACTGCTCCTCCAAGTAGATTGTTGTTATCCCTCATTTTTGTCGAAGTGGTTTGAGGATCAATCTGGTTATATTCTCTGTTGGCAAGGTAATACTTAGGGAGAAATTCATTTCCATCATAGTAGGGCTTTTCTGTTATATTGTTTTGAAAACCACTGACATCGTTGTTCATTATCATGCCTAAACGCCAGTTCTGTAATGCATCCATAATTCCATTTTTGTCTAGCCTACCATTTCTTCGTTGTCCCATAACTTGTGCATCTGCAGAATTTGAAGAATTGGTGGGAATATTTATACGCAGTTCACTTTTGAAACCTCTCATACCACGCAAACGTTCGCTATGACTATTCGGTTGCAAGCCTTGATGTTCAGTCTGTAGCTGTGGCATACTGACAGCTCGTTGTTGCACTATAGCGTTGTTTGGACGGACGGTTGCGGTGTTGGCGCTTTTGGGTTGTTCGGACTGTCTTTGCTGAGGCATAGTTTCTGGCGAAACACTGTTTGTTCGTATAACTGCCGCTGGCAATAGCTTAGTTTTTGGGGCCTGTCTTCTCTCTATGTCGGGAAGAGGTACTGACGCGGGCCGATGAGACATAGAAGAATCTTGCCGAGGAAAATATGGTAGTTTTGAGCCTTGAAATACACCTTGCTTGTTCTGTGAGGTAGGTTCATTTGAGTTATTCGATCTATGACGAAGCAAACAAATTTTAAGACCAGCACAAAATCGTTCAAAACTTAGGTATCCATTAGGTGGAGTGACTTTTCGTAAGCTTTCCAGAACACCTCTGGGCAACTCCTTTGTGCCATTTTCTTGCCATCGAGATTCAATGTCAGTGAACTTTACAAATCCTGTCTTCCTATCGTCTAATATTTCAAATAACGTGCGCATCGCTGAAACAAATGTCTTGGGAAGTCCATCTAAAGTTGATTTTGAATGATTATTGTTCGACATGTTGACGTCATTACCCAAGATAGTTAACGTTTGAATACATCAAATCGTATCACTTACTTAAACGTATCAAACTACCTACTTCACAGGTGCCTCAAACTACTTCGCTAAGAGTATGATCACCATTAAACGAATAACGTACAGGTGGATAACAGGCACTGTGTAGAGCAAACACTGATTGGTTTTCTTGAAATAGTCTTAGTTAGAGAGTAGAGTATATTATTGGTTACGCCTTTCAATCCCATAATCCTAGTTTTCTTATGTTGTGACTTGAAAGTTTTGAAGTGAATTTAAACGTGGGAAAAATTTTAATTTCATGGTGGAAGTAAAACTTTACAGATTTTTTACTTCGCTGTAATTAAAAGTACAATTTTAATATAATTTTAAATTTAAAACAAATGAGCAACCATATTTTAAAAATTACTAATGTATAGTTTTGCTTTGCAAAACAATGCAATGGGCATTTATATGTATGACTTATTTATGAATAAAAATGTATGCTAACAATATTTATCAGTTTTTGTACAAATAGCCATTAGTATGAAAATGTTGAAATATACGTTAAAAACTAACATTCTGTTGTCGCATCTGTTTTCACCATCATGGAAAATAAGAAGCTTTCATTTGTATGGTAGCTTTGGGAATGACTTTCTCTCACTGTTAGCCACTGCATAAACAGGCTTTTATAGCCTTCGGCCGAGAGATGGCTGTGATAAGCAGCAAATGAAATTTAAGAGAGTTCAAAGTCCTGTTTATATGAGTGCACCACTACTACAACATATACTGGTATCGTAGTAATGGTTTTCAAACGTTTAAGTTACTAACAATGTATAGCAAATTGTATTAACCGATAGCAAATGGAGCGTTGTTTATTTTGGATTTTGCAGGCTTGATAACGTAGTTACTAAATCAAGTCCGAACTTTTTGTCAGTGATAGAATAATTAAGAAAAAGTATTAGGTTTAAGCCCCAATATTTTCAACGTTAGTAACTTTTAACAGATAATTGACACATTTCTTATACTTATATTCGATCCTCGCTTCCTGCACGAAGATAATTAAGTGAATTAATTTATAGCTGCAATAAATGTTTGTTTTTATATATTTGTTAATTGTATTATTTCATATTCGTCATTTTCATAAAATGCGCTCTGATATTATATTCCAATTTCAAGAGAACAGTTTTGCATTTACCATATCTTTTCATAAACGTTCAATATTTAATTTTTATTTATCAACTACCGTACAGTCCGTCAAATATGACAGGGCAAATAATACTATATCCACCCCATAATATACCCTAACTTCACATTTCGTAGCCAACTGAAATAAATAAATTTTGCACTTATTTCTTCACATCTTGTTCAGTTTCTACCTTTGATATTTTTTTATATTCTAGAAATATTATAATCTCGTTTAATGTGTGTGTTTTTTTATGATTAATCAACCCATCAGAAAGTTGTTTTGTATTAAACACAAAGGGCCGTCTGTACTCTGACCACCACAGGTATAAAAACCCAGTTTCAAGCAGTGTAACCACAGACATGACAATGTGCCAGTGGGTGGAGAGAGTCATCTAAAAGGAAAAAAAAAAAAAAAAAGATAACTTTCAAGAAATTGTTAAAGATATACCAGGAAACTCTGTACATTGATTCTATGAATAAGTAACAATACCTTGCTAACATGCATAGTGTTTTGGTGAATTTCTTGAAAATAAATAATATTGTGCATGTATTTTCATGTAGTATGGTTATTTGCAGAATTTCAAGTATTTTAGATCCAGTTGTAAAATGTGATTGTGTGAGATTAATATGTATAGTTCAAAATATTTGTATATAAATACACTCCCGAGAATGCAATGTTGATGGTTTTATCACAAAACCTTAGGAAAGAAAGAAATATCTTATTATGAACACAAGTAGTTTCAAAATGTACATCAGATAAATGTTTATTTTGCACTTCTTACATTTACGTATATTAACTACATTTATTTGAACAAAAGAAATATTTACATGAAATATTAGTTAATTTGGTAACAATTCATTATTATAATTATTTTTATTGTTAATTAAAGAAACTACAGACTTTCCCCCCAAAAGTTGGAACAACAAGTGAATAAAATACTTGTATTATAATTATTTTTCATAAGCTTTTATTCAGATAAATGTCAGCTAAATGGCCCCAAATAATGTGCATACATAATTGCATATTATTTATTTATGTACAGAACCTTCAAAAATATTTATGATCCACCATGGTGCCTTGGTGGCTAGATCTGAAGTAGATTTCATTGTTTATTAGACAATTTTTACTTTCACAAGGAAAGAATAGTGTTTATTTTTGATGCATTTGAATATTCTACCTAGAAAATTAGAATGTTGCTGTAGTGTCTTTTATGAAAGCTCAGTAAGTCTATTTAACCTAGTTAAGATATATATATATATATATATACACACTGAACAAAAGTTTGTCCCATTATAAGCTAGCTGTAGCTCTTCTCAAATTATTATTAGTTTTTGTGTAGAAAATGAACACTGGCCAGTATGATTCCTTCCTTGTCTGTATATCTATTTAGTCTCTCAGATTACTGCAGAATATGGTATTTTCTTACATAATATGAATTGTATAACCAATAGATTAAAGGTCTTTTATTTATTTCTGTTGTATTCTGAAGGGAGGATACATTCTTAAGATTTTGAAAAGACAGGCCAGGCCACAGCTAAGGCAGTTTTGAGTGATTGGCTTGCAAAATGAGATGCTGTCAGAATCAGTTGAAGCTGGTACTTCACAGCAGTGTATGAGGAGGACAGATGATTTCCTAAAAAAAAGTAAATTTTTGCTTATCTCAAGTGTAGGTGTACAGAAACAGCCCTGGAGAGGATCAGGTGGTTCCTTGTTGTCTATATGTGATTTGTTTGTGTGATTAGAGGTTGAAGGAAAATCCTAAATTTTTTTATCTTTATAAGAGTACATACTTTTATCACTTAATTTTATACTAGTAAATCACTACCGAGTCTAAAATATTCACAAGGTTACCAGTGGTAATATTCACTCTGGAGCCAATGGGGACCCTCCCCACACAGTGTAAACTTAAAAAAAAAGAAATGCAAGTTAACAAAATTGACATGTCTTCTTCTTGGCCCAGCATGACCAGGTAGTTAAGGCACTCGATTTGTAATCTGAGGGTCACAAGTCCGAATCCCTGTCACACCAAGCATGCTCACCCTTTCAGCCGTGGGGGCTTTATAATGTGATGGTCAATACCACTATTCATTGGTAAAAGAGTAGCCCAAGAGTTGGGGGTGATAGCTAGCTGCTTTCCTTCTAGTCTTAAACTGCTAAGTTTGGGAGGGCTAGTGCAGATAGTCCTTGTGTAGCTTTGCGTGAAATTCAAAACAAACAGACATGTCTTTTTACCTAAATTAATTAAATGCATGAAAATGCAAATAAAACAAACTAGCCAGTGTTTGTTGCATGTTTTTATTGAATATAGTATGAGAAAGTCTGAAGCACACAACCTCTCTCACTTTTACTCCAGTACTACTGTATAATTTTTGTAGGAGTCTAGTTCTATACATCTACCACCTAGTGGAGAGCCAATTCATCACTTCAACTTTCACACCCAAAATGTACAAGCAAGCTACTCCACTTGGCCCTGCAAATCTGTTTGCTGTTACCAACATTGTAGCTACGAATTAGTGGCATGACTGTTTAGGTTAATGTTGGTGTGTTTTAAATAATGCTTTGTGTATAATTTACCCTTACAGTGAAAGACTTTGATTGTTGTGCATGATCATGCCACATTGTTAGAGATGAAACAAAATAAGTCCATTACCCCAAAAATAGTTAGTTGAAAAATTTTTGTATACTTGATAATTAACCAGGTATCTCTTTAAAAAATATGAAACAGTGGTCAAGTCTTACTATTACAGGTGAAGCAATTTACAAAAACTGTAGATGTGGATTGTTTATTACAAAAACTGCTGAATATTAATATAAATATTGTACTTGTGTTTAATTAAACTGATTTTGTGATTTGTGCTTTATTCATTAAAAGAATACCTTCTGTGAATGGTGAGTTACACTATGAACCTAGCTTTAGAATATCCCAACCATCCAAAACAATCTACACTTTTCTTGTTCCCTACTAACAAAACAAAACAATCCACTACTGAAAGTTACATGAAAAGGGAACAAAAATGAACCAGTGTCTTGTTTTTCATGGCTAAGCAGATGTAAAGTATATGTATGCAGTTCACTCATATAAAACCAGTTAACTGGTGGTTGATATCAGAATTGTTTTCATATCTGAAGTTATTTACTAAAACTTATTTCTATTTTTACTGAGAAAAATAGGTTTTAGGGCTAGAATTTTGTAAGACTACTTTTGCACTGTTTTTGAGATGATGTAAGAAATTATTTGAGATGTAAGAAATTATGAAGGAGATTTTTAGTTTGAAATGATTTTTAACAACTTTCATTCATCTTTGTACAAAAACATTTTACTGGAAAAGTTTAGTGTGTTTTAATTCTTAGCTTGAATGATCTAACTTATGGAAAACTGTTGAGGCATATGTGTTACTTAATTGTTTTTAGAACCAAAAGCAGTCTTTGTCAAGGAAAAAGGTTCATACAAAAAAAAAATTCCATGAAGAAATATTAGTGATATATGAGTTGGAAATATGCATTTGGAATTGACCAATCAAAAAATACTTGATTTAGAAAAATAATTCTCTTCTCTTCTGCTTTTTAGGTCATTAGAAGTTATCAATTATGAATTGTCCCAAGGAGGTTGATAATAAAAACTAATATCTTTAACGGTAAATATAAATACAATAACACCTTATTATAAACTATATTTTAAAGAGTGTAAGCTATAAGCATATTGGACAGAACATCTAACCACATTAGCTATGACAACTTCTAATCCATCAGTCACTAATCAGTACTGAAGAAATGATGAAAAAATCTACTGTTCAGCTATCATCAGATGTACCAGCCAAAGATGACAAGGTTCTGCAGAATGATGTACAGTACATCAGTGGTATTAAAAAAAAAATCATATACTCACCTTCACAAAGGTCACAAGAACATAGAACCAAAGAAACGTTCTTGGGCTGAAACACTACGATGAAAACCAATAACCTTTGCATTTAAAGTAAAGCCATCCACTCTAGTCAAATCAAACTTTGTCTTCAGTTGCTTGAGTGCTCATACCAGTACATCACAGCACACATCCATGTTGCATTTGAAACATTACAATTAATTCTAGACAGTTAAGATAGACTGAAGTTTAGGAGAAGAATGTCACTGATGTTGAAAAAGGCATAACATAAACCCTGGCATGGTGAAAAGGGTCACACAGTCAAAGTCCAAAACAAACAATCATCCTCTATCCACCAAGAAATGAAAACCATTTACAATGAGAAAAACTAGCCTTCAGTTACCTCACTCTTTGTTTGTCTGTATTCTATTTGTTTAAAAAGTACAATCTTTGAAAACTAGTGTGGTGTGTGTAGCTTATCCACTTTTTGAATGTCAATTATTTGTAGATATACATTATGTGTGAGTATGACAGTGTTTTGATTATATATAATTGCCCAAGTTATTCAGTTCATTTTATACATTCTGGGCTTATTACATACGTATAATTTTACGAAGTTTGTCAGTACTTTTTTTCCCACTATTATTTCACTTGTAGTAGTTTTTCATTGTCACAGTTCATACTGTATAAACCATAATATTTATTTAACATACATCTGTTTTTCATCTTTTGTGCCACTGCTGTTTGCATTATTTCTCTCAGTTTTAATATATCTCTTTGAAATAGAACTAAGTTCTTTCAAAACAGTTATTTAATTTATGTATTTTTGTTTAACTTTTGACCATCTTGGATGTTGGAATTTAACTTTGATGTGTTTGTGGTCCTGTTTTCATAATTGACCATCTTGGATGCTGGAAATTAACTCTGATGTGTTTGTTGTCATGTTTTCATAGTTGATCATCTTGGATGTTGGAATTTAACTTTGATGTGTTTGTGGTCCTGTTTTCATTGTTGACCATCTTGGATGTTGGAATTTAACTTTGATGTGCTTGTGGTCCTGTTTTCATAATTGGCCATCTTAGATGTTGGAAATTAACTCTGATGTGTTTGTTGTCATGTTTTCATAGTTGATCATCTTGGATGTTGGAATTTAACTTTGATGTGTTTGTAGTCCTGTTTTCATACTTAATTTAATGTTTTTATTTTTTCATATAACAATTCCATAATGCCATTTCTGTTTCATTTCTGACTGCTTCTGTTTGTTTACCTGTTTCTTACTTTTCATTAAATACTTCCAAATTTTAGTTTCGTGTATTGTAGTTTTTATTTAGCTGCTTTTCATATAAGTAGTTTTACTTTAAAATGATAAAAATCCTATAACCAAAGTGCTTTAGAAAGGTGGACCATTTTTCAGAAGAAGAATATAGATCAATCTCTTGAAAGTGCTCAGGTTGTATAGTGTGGCCCGTAAGTCCCTACCCATCCATATATTATTATGTTATATTCAATTACGCATGTATTATAAATTTGTTTCTTTTTTTCAGAGAAATATGGCCGATGTAAGCCCATTTACACTAAAATGTCTCACAGAACATGGCATCGCATAATATTATGCAGCGAGAATGAGGGACAGCACACAGATACACTGGATACATAAGATATATGGACGGATAGGAACTTACGTGCCACCCTGTAGTTTTTACTGTTTTATGCTAAGACTTTTTGAACCTATGTGTTTTTGTAATGTCATGGCTAATTTTATTTTTATTGGAATCTCCATAATATTTTGTTTAAGTTATAATTATTTTTATGTCTTTCATTTAGTTCTCTGGTTCCACAGTTGAGATACTTGGTAAATTTATACATTATCTATTTTTTGCAGTATAATTTATATTATATTTGGTTCAATATCTTAACCCATAAGATATTCACTGTTATAACTTGTGATAGTTGGAGATATTTTACTGCTATACATAGATTCTTTGAGACAGTTTGTATGAGAAAAAGCAAAAATTAATAAATTTAATACTATTCGTAGACAGAACAAGAAACACTCAGAACTTAAAAAGAAACAAAAACAGCATAATAATTTACAATTCGTAGACAGAACAAGAAACACTCAGAATTTAAAAAGAAACAAAAAACAGCATAATAATTTACAATTCGTAGACAGAACAAGAAACACTCAGAACTTAAAAATACTTGGTAAATTTATACATTATCTATTTTTGCAGTATAATTTATATTATATTTGGTTCAATATCTTAACCCATAAGATATTCACTCAGAACTTAAAAAAGCAAAATTAATAAATTTAATACAAAGACAGAACAAGAAACACTCAGAACTTAAAAAGAAACAAAAACAGCATAATAATTTACAATTCGTAGACAGAACAAGAAACACTCAGAACTTAAAAAGAAACAAAAAACAGCATAATAATTTACAATTCGTAGACAGAACAAGAAACACTCAGAACTTAAAAGAAATAAAAAACAGCATAACAATTTACAATTCGTAGACAGAACAAGAAACACTCAGAACTTAAAAAGAAACAAAAACAGAATAATAATTTACAATTCGTAGACAGAACAAGAAACACTCTGAACTTAAAAAGAAACAAAAAGTAGACAGAACCAGAAACACTCAGAACTTAAAAAGAAACAAAAAACAGCATAATAATTTACAATTCGTAGACAGAACAAGAAACACTCAGAACTTAAAAAGAAACAAAAAACACCATAATAATTTACAATTCGTAGACAGAACAAGAAACACTCAGAACTTAAAAAGAAACAAAAACACCATAATAATTTACAATTCGTAGACAGAACAAGAAACACTCTGAACTTAAAAAGAAACACTCAAAAACAAAAACAGCATAATAATTTACAATTCGTAGACAGAACAAGAAACACTCAGAACTTAAAAAGAAACAAAAAACACCATAATAATTTACAATTCGTAGACAGAACAAGAAACACTCAGAACTTAAAAAGAAACAAAAACACCATAATAATTTACAATTCGTAGACAGAACAAGAAACACTCAGAACGTAAAAAGAAACAAAAACACCATAATAATTTAAGATGCGACTTTGACATTTAGAACATTTTTGCAAAATATGAAATCTCATAAAATAAAATTATTCTCTTTTTAAAACGTACTCTTTTCATCAGTAGGTGCTATCTTAAAATCAGTAGCCTGTTAATAGGTATTAACACATATCTACCAACTTCTTTCACACGCATACCAGCCTGCACTTCTACCACTATGTAACTGCTGTTACACTTACTAGATGATGTGTGAACACAAACAAGCTGCTTCATTACTATCTAGATCATAAAATGGAAGCAATTTCATAATAAGAATGCTCTGATATGAAAGGTAAGTGCTAGATGAAGTACAACTCAGTTATTTAATACAATTTACAAAGTTCTAACTCTCAGACATAGATATATATACATTATGATTTTTATAGAGATAATTACAACATTTTGGCATGTAATCAGTATAGCTGCAATACATCCAAAACTTCAGTAAACTTTATGACTAACAACAAAAAACTGCTTCAATGTTTTGAGTGTGGCTAACAACAAAAAACTGCTTCAATGTTTTGAGTGTGGTTCCACTTTGACAGTATTCCTTTTTCAGTTGCACTATCAAAGGTATAGTTACCAAATTTGAACTGTGAGAACTGGATTGAAATTTAATAATCAACACAATGCTAAAAACTAATAAAGGGGATCCTTTCAGACATCTGAATTTGTAAATAATTCAAATTTAGTTGGAACCGTGTTCATTGTTTAAAAATATTCAATTGACTCATTGGGTAACATATAACATCAATAATATTTTATCAGCAAACATTAATAGTTCTGAATGCTTCAAATAATTAAAACAAACCAACTGTTAATAATCTAAAGTATCTCATGGATTGTAAACCAAAAAGTTGGCATGTTTAAAGGAATTAATAACTGCAATCA
Organism: Tachypleus tridentatus; assembly: GCF_004210375.1. Lineage (NCBI taxonomy): Eukaryota > Metazoa > Arthropoda > Merostomata > Xiphosura > Limulidae > Tachypleus > Tachypleus tridentatus. Next base: position 100,245,807 of record NC_134827.1, read on the forward strand.
CCCATGAGCATCTTACTGGACCAACTGGTGCAATTTCAACAGGAGCACAACTGATATAATTTCAAATTAGAAATTTTAACCCACCACCAGCAGAGCCTGTCTTCTCTGCCCACCATGGGCATCAAAATCCAGATTCTAGCATTGTAAATCCACAGGCATTCTGCTGTACCATGGGAGGAAGGGGAGAGCAAATACCTAAGAATTCCATAATACTGCTGTGCTTATCAAACAAGGTAGCCATACATTTATTTCCTTATTGACTTAATTTTTACATTGAAGTCTTGACCCAACATCTGAGTGTGCAAAAATATGACTTATTATAACACTGACAAATAAAATATATGTTGAATTAGGCCCTTCAGTGTCAGGTTTATAATGATTTATTTTCTTTTTTAAGTGAATTTCTAAAGAAATAGACAGTTTTTTATTTAACATTTTGATATGTTAGTGTTATACATGATACATTCAGACAAATAGTTGAAAATATATCAAAAAACGGTTTGTCCTATTTAACTCAGGCAAGTATTTTTTGAAGCATGAAATTATCTCATGCAAATCGTGGAAGGGGTTAAAAGAAGCATAATCAACAATACTCAAGAAACAAATGATAGTTCAGGTGTTCTTGTCATGGCTAAATTAGTATATGTTATTGAATTATGTTAATGGTAAATTATGATTAAAAATGCAAATGCCCAATAAATCACACTTATAAACTATGGGTTTTTATTAGCATGAGAGGTTGTCCAGTACTTCTGTAAATATGTATTGTTTTAACGTTTTAGAAATTACGTATAATACCTTTGTGTGTTCCATAGTGTTAGTTATGTTATAAAATGTATATTCTCTGGTTGTAATAATTAATAGTCTGTCTATTTTTTTGTTTATTAAATTAATATGTACTAATTACTAATTATTTTACATTCTATTTTTTTACTGCTAATCTGCTGCCATCTTGCTGTTATTGAAATATTTGGATGTAATTCCAAAAATGTAATGCAGCTATGACTTATTAACTATTGTTTATATTTTATTCTATTTTATTAAAAAATTTGGATTTCTTAAGGCATTTTTAAAAATCACTTTCCAGATATTAAAAGGGCAACAGGACAAACCCCTGTTCATGTTAATCTCCCTAACCTCCACCATTGTAATTCACAACGTTGATGTTGTCTCTCTGTGGTATGTATGCATTGTACATGTTTCCTTTATTTAACATAATATGTTCAAAATTTTTAAACATACTGTGTAAAATGTCAATCAAGGGAACCACTAACTTCCTCTCTCCCTAATTCCTACTAAACTAGGTCATTCACTGAACTTTCTCATGGGAAAGATTTCTGTAAATTGGGGCATATAGTATAGAAATAGACATTGAAATGTTTCACTGGCGAGTCAGGTAGGTGACACCTCAATGGAACAACATACATTATTTTGTAGTGGAAGTGGCTCTTAGTCACATGGATAGCACCTAGCAAGTCAGGTAGGTGACACCTCAATGGAACAACATACATTATTTTGTAGTGGAAGTGGCTCTTAGTCACATGGATAGCACCTAGCAAGTCAGGTAGGTGACACCTCAATGAAACAACATACATTATTTTGTAGTGGAAGTGGCTCTTAGTCACATGGATAGCACCTAGCAAGTCAGGTAGGTGACACCTCAATGAAACAACATACATTATTTTGTAGTGGAAGTGGCTCTTAGTCACATGGATAGCACCTAGCAAGTCAGGTAGGTGACACCTCAATGAAACAATATACATTATTTTGTAGTGGAAGTGGCTCTTAGTCACATGGATAGCACCTAGCAAGTCAGGTAGGTGACACCTCAATGAAACAACATACATTATTTTGTAGTGGAAGTGGCTCTTAGTCACATGGATAGCACCTAGCAAGTCAGGTAGGTGACACCTCAATGAAACAACATACATTATTTTGTAGTGGAAGTGGCTCTTAGTCACATGGATAGCACCTAGCAAGTCAGGTAGGTGACACCTCAATGAAACAACATACATTATTTTGTAGTGGAAGTGGCTCTTAGTCACATGGATAGCACCTAGCAAGTCAGGTAGGTGACACCTCAATGGAACAACATACATTATTTTGTAGTGGAAGTGGCTCTTAGTCACATGGATAGCACCTAGCAAGTCAGGTAGGTGACACCTCAATGGAACAACATACATTATTTTGTAGTGGAAGTGGCTCTTAGTCACATGGATAGCACCTAGCAAGTCAGGTAGGTGACACCTCAATGAAACAACATACATTATTTTGTAGTGGAAGTGGCTCTTAGTCACATGGATAGCACCTAGCAAGTCAGGTAGGTGACACCTCAATGAAACAACATACATTATTTTGTAGTGGAAGTGGCTCTTAGTCACATGGATAGCACCTAGCAAGTCAGGTAGGTGACACCTCAATGAAACAACATACATTATTTTGTAGTGGAAGTGGCTCTTAGTCACATGGATAGCACCTAGCAAGTCAGGTAGGTGACACCTCAATGAAACAACATACATTATTTTGTAGTGGAAGTGGCTCTTAGTCACATGGATAGCACCTAGCAAGTCAGGTAGGTGACACCTCAATGAAACAACATACATTATTTTGTAGTGGAAGTGGCTCTTAGTCACATGGATAGCACCTAGCAAGTCAGGTAGGTGACACCTCAATGGAACAACATACATTATTTTGTAGTGGAAGTGGCTCTTAGTCACATGGATAGCACCTAGCAAGTCAGGTAGGTGACACCTCAATGAAACAACATACATTATTTTGTAGTGGAAGTGGCTCTTAGTCACATGGATAGCACCTAGCAAGTCAGGTAGGTGACACCTCAATGGAACAACATACATTATTTTGTAGTGGAAGTGGCTCTTAGTCACATGGATAGCACCTAGCAAGTCAGGTAGGTGACACCTCAATGAAACAACATACATTATTTTGTAGTGGAAGTGGCTCTTAGTCACATGGATAGCACCTAGCAAGTCAGGTAGGTGACACCTCAATGAAACAACATACATTATTTTGTAGTGGAAGTGGCTCTTAGTCACATGGATAGCACCTAGCAAGTCAGGTAGGTGACACCTCAATGAAACAACATACATTATTTTGTAGTGGAAGTGGCTCTTAGTCACATGGATAGCACCTAGCAAGTCAGGTAGATGACACCTCAATGAAACAACATACATTATTTTGTAGTGGAAGTGGCTCTTAGTCACATGGATAGCACCTAGCAAGTCAGGTAGGTGACACCTCAATGAAACAACATACATTATTTTGTAGTGGAAGTGGCTCTTAGTCACATGGATAGCACCTAGCAAGTCAGGTAGGTGACATTCAATGAAACAACATACATTATTTTGTAGTGGAAGTGGCTCTTAGTCACATGGATAGCACCTAGCAAGTCAGGTAGGTGACACCTCAATGAAACAATATACATTATTTTGTAGTGGAAGTGGCTCTTAGTCACATGGATAGCACCTAGCAAGTCAGGTAGGTGACACCTCAATGAAACAACATACATTATTTTGTAGTGGAAGTGGCTCTTAGTCACATGGATAGCACCTAGCAAGTCAGGTAGGTGACACCTCAATGAAACAATATACATTATTTTGTAGTGGAAGTGGCTCTTAGTCACATGGATAGCACCTAGCAAGTCAGGTAGGTGACACCTCAATGGAACAACATACATTATTTTGTAGTGGAAGTGGCTCTTAGTCACATGGATAGCACCTAGCAAGTCAGGTAGGTGACACCTCAATGAAACAACATACATTATTTTGTAGTGGAAGTGGCTCTTAGTCACATGGATAGCACCTAGCAAGTCAGGCAGGTGACACCTCAATGAAACAACATACATTATTTTGTAGTGGAAGTGGCTCTTAGTCACATGGATAGCACCTAGCAAGTCAGGTAGGTGACACCTCAATGAAACAACATACATTATTTTGTAGTGGAAGTGGCTCTTAGTCACATGGATAGCACCTAGCAAGTCAGGTAGGTGACACCTCAATGGAACAACATACATTATTTTGTAGTGGAAGTGGCTCTTAGTCACATGGATAGCACCTAGCAAGTCAGGTAGGTGACACCTCAATGAAACAACATACATTATTTTGTAGTGGAAGTGGCTCTTAGTCACATGGATAGCACCTAGCAAGTCAGGTAGGTGACACCTCAATGAAACAACATACATTATTTTGTAGTGGAAGTGGCTCTTAGTCACATGGATAGCACCTAGCAAGTCAGGTAGGTGACACCTCAATGGAACAACATACATTATTTTGTAGTGGAAGTGGCTCTTAGTCACATGGATAGCACCTAGCAAGTCAGGTAGGTGACACCTCAATGAAACAACATACATTATTTTGTAGTGGAAGTGGCTCTTAGTCACATGGATAGCACCTAGCAAGTCAGGTAGGTGACACCTCAATGAAACAACATACATTATTTTGTAGTGGAAGTGGCTCTTAGTCACATGGATAGCACCTAGCAAGTCAGGTAGGTGACACCTCAATGAAACAACATACATTATTTTGTAGTGGAAGTGGCTCTTAGTCACATGGATAGCACCTAGCAAGTCAGGTAGGTGACACCTCAATGGAACAACATACATTATTTTGTAGTGGAAGTGGCTCTTAGTCACATGGATAGCACCTAGCAAGTCAGGTAGGTGACACCTCAATGAAACAACATACATTATTTTGTAGTGGAAGTGGCTCTTAGTCACATGGATAGCACCTAGCAAGTCAGGTAGGTGACACCTCAATGGAACAACATACATTATTTTGTAGTGGAAGTGGCTCTTAGTCACATGGATAGCACCTAGCAAGTCAGGTAGGTGACACCTCAATGAAACAACATACATTATTTTGTAGTGGAAGTGGCTCTTAGTCACATGGATAGCACCTAGCAAGTCAGGTAGGTGACACCTCAATGAAACAACATACATTATTTTGTAGTGGAAGTGGCTCTTAGTCACATGGATAGCACCTAGCAAGTCAGGTAGGTGACACCTCAATGGAACAACATACATTATTTTGTAGTGGAAGTGGCTCTTAGTCACATGGATAGCACCTAGCAAGTCAGGTAGGTGACACCTCAATGAAACAACATACATTATTTTGTAGTGGAAGTGGCTCTTAGTCACATGGATAGCACCTAGCAAGTCAGGTAGGTGACACCTCAATGGAACAACATACATTATTTTGTAGTGGAAGTGGCTCTTAGTCACATGGATAGCACCTAGCAAGTCAGGTAGGTGACACCTCAATGGAACAACATACATTATTTTGTAGTGGAAGTGGCTCTTAGTCACATGGATAGCACCTAGCAAGTCAGGTAGGTGACACCTCAATGGAACAACATACATTATTTTGTAGTGGAAGTGGCTCTTAGTCACATGGATAGCACCTAGCAAGTCAGGTAGGTGACACCTCAATGAAACAACATACATTATTTTGTAGTGGAAGTGGCTCTTAGTCACATGGATAGCACCTAGCAAGTCAGGTAGGTGACACCTCAATGGAACAACATACATTATTTTGTAGTGGAAGTGGCTCTTAGTCACATGGATAGCACCTAGCAAGTCAGGTAGGTGACACCTCAATGAAACAACATACATTATTTTGTAGTGGAAGTGGCTCTTAGTCACATGGATAGCACCTAGCAAGTCAGGTAGGTGACACCTCAATGAAACAACATACATTATTTTGTAGTGGAAGTGGCTCTTAGTCACATGGATAGCACCTAGCAAGTCAGGTAGGTGACACCTCAATGGAACAACATACATTATTTTGTAGTGGAAGTGGCTCTTAGTCACATGGATAGCACCTAGCAAGTCAGGTAGGTGACACCACAATGAAACAACATACATTATTTTGTAGTGGAAGTGGCTCTTAGTCACATGGATAGCACCTAGCAAGTCAGGTAGGTGACACCTCAATGAAACAACATACATTATTTTGTAGTGGAAGTGGCTCTTAGTCACATGGATAGCACCTATACCATGAGAAGAATGGAATTGTTCCTTTCATTATATAATCCAATTTTTTTAGAATACAGTATAATGATTATTACAGATACTGATTTGCTTCAATCAATGCTATAAACTCTTCAGCAAAATCACCACAGAATACACTTGCTTTCGTCTTTGATTATTATTGTCTGTTTCAAATAAATATTGTTTAATTGTGTTATACACTGCATTCAGTCTTTTTCTTGGTTTCATATGCAGTCGAGGATAAAATAATTCAGAATTTCCCTGCAGTATGTTTTCTTTTGAAACCTCCTGTTATTCTATAGAACTTACTTAATCACTCTGAGAGAGATCAGTCACCTAAAAATACTGCAGGGTAAGTAGGAAGAAGTTAATTTGACACCATGACCAGGATTTGTACTTGTGGAATATCTCTTTTTCTCTCAGTGAGTTTATTTGCCCTTACTCTTCTGAATTGTAATTTGATATGGATGAGTCAAAAGCAACTATGAAGGGAAGCTGACCTATGTCAGAGGTGCAGGAGACTCGATCATTGATTACGTCACCATGAAGAATGAAACAAAACTATATCATGAAATGTATATTGCTAAAAGAATCATATATGACTTTCTACCAACTGATACTTTAAAGACAAGATGGGACATGAGGAGGAAGAGAATCTTATGACTCAGTGGTACTATAAGTATGGCTCAACTAAAAGACGAGAGTTCATAACCTACGTGGAATGTGATTGGTGGACAATGTAAAATAAGAGAGATAAAAAGACGAAGAAAACAAGCCATCAGTGCCATTTATTTTCAAAGTAATATTTTTGTTAAAAAAAGGTTGTAAATTGTATTATGTGCAAAGTGTTTTAAACACCAAAACTTGATAGCTGAACTCACACATTTATATGTGACAAGTTGAACATTATATATGCAAATCGAAGTTTTATTTTGACTGGTAATATAACACTTTTTTATTGTTTAATATAAAGGCTGCAGATGAACTTTTAAATATATTGTGTCAGGTAATTTGTTATTTGTCTTTATCAGTAGACTAGTTGTGGGAATATAATTACAAACCAAATGATACCAGAACTACAAGAGATGGAAACATCCGTTATACGCGAGGTATGTGTTATAAAAGTGTATTATATATTTAAAATGCCCTTGTTGAGCTGGCCTGATTCCAAAACACAATTACAACTGTGAATTTCCTTGGCACAATATTATCGTAGGATTATTTTTATGAAATAGCTCTTAAGGTTACAACAGCAAAGTCGGTGTTTGAGAGGCTAAAATGACCAAAGAAATATATATATATAATTGTTTTTCATCCATTTATACTTTCAGTTGACTTGAGTAAATTTTCATTACACTTATTACAAAAACCACATACGCTTGCACGTTACTCTAAATGTACAGGTTGCAATAAATAATTTCAATCACGCTGGTCAAAAGCCCCAAGTAAAAGAAGGATAAAATTACGTTCCGTGTCTTTCTTCCTGTTACATTATTGAATCGACCATTGACGTCGCAGAAAACATCACAAATCAAAAGAAATTCAACAAGTGGTTTTGAAATAAAAGGTGAAACGGAATTGACAAAAGTTTTGTTTATTGTTACACAAGTACACATTATCTTTTCTGGGAGAAGATTACTGCTCTTAATTGTATATAGTATAATGTCTAATTAATTATTGTAAAATTGTTTATGGTTTGTTTTTATTAAGTACGAATCCAAATAATGTGTTACCTGAGCTCTGCCCATCACCCGATTTCTAACATTATAAATAGTTAAACAACGCTGAGTTACCAATGGGCTAAAGATCAAAATCATTAATGTGTGTTATCAAAAGTTCGACATTAATCACAACAAAAGTCATGAATAATTTCTAAGGAAATGAACATAACAAACATATAGATAATTCGAAATGATAGCGTTGAAATGTGTTTCTTTGCCTGACATTTTGATATGTAAAATCATTTTTTAGTTATGCATATTATTACACAAGGTATTGTCTTTGACATAGTCAACAGAAAAGCCGCAAATTTTATACGTTCACTGTGAAGTAGAACTGTATATATGTTATTTATAGAATAACATATACAACAGTTGTCAACAGTTCCAAGAACCATGGTTATGAGCATTACGTTATACCCAGAGTACAAGTTTCAGCGTAGGTATAAATCATAAGCGAAAAGAGGATTTTCAGAACTGAATTGCACACGTATGTGTCTCGTTCTTCCTATCCCGTGAACCCATGCGAGTGTTTCTGAACAGTGTTAGGTTTTACGTTGTACTTTGGGTTTCTGATAATTAATCGTGATAATTGTATTATAAATGTAAATAGGTAAGTGTTTTTGTTGCGCTTTTCTCCAAGAAATAGGTTTCTCATAAATTTTCACTTGCATTCGAATCATTATAGAAATTAACGAACTATTGTTTTTAATGTTCGAAGTTAAGGTTCTTTTAACAATACTAGTTATTTCGCGTCTAGGAATTAGAATATGGAATTTGAAAATTAGAACTTTAGAGTAAACTAAATTTATTATTAAAACCTTAGTTGTGTACAAAACAGTATCATTAAATATCCGACCACACCATATTATACTGATTGGCAATATATGTTTTAGTTTATTTAGTATATGATACAACTTTTCGAAGTAAATTACCATAAGGTAGTACGCAGGTCCTTGACCTGCTATTCCTTTATTCCCCCCCCCCTTAACTGAGTTACCTTACTTTATAAGATGATATGGAGCTTTTATACTTTAGGCTAATTCAGAAACAGCTCAAATAACAGTTTTCCAGTTGTTACCTGAGTCTTATTGTATTTATTTCAACTTTACGACTGTTAGGCCTACATTATTACTGTTACGTAAACACAGTTTGATGTTTGGCCTATATAAAAATTAATATGCTCAATTCTGTTTCGTCTTTGTCAATGATAGTATGAAATATATGGCATAGAAAATATGTGTAATGGAATTTTTCTTACAGAAAAAAAAATTTAGTAAATGTTTTGTTCATGTTTAATTAAGATAAACCAACATGATATAGGCATTAAATGAGATAGTAATTACAAAATGGAAAGAAATGAAAATAAGTTGTATTGTACTAGTAATGACCCTTTCTAGCTTTAAGTCAGTGTCTGATTTGGATTTTTTTCAACATGAATCAGACCAAAATATTTTTGATATGTTTTTTGAAAGTTTTATTTTGAATTTTCTTGTACAAATAGAACTACTTACATAATACATAATTGTAGCTACATGTAAAAGTAGCATTGTTCCCAAAAGTAATAAAAATAAGATTTGAGTGAAATAATGTAATGTAAAAACATACAAAGCTTGTATTAACAGTAAACTAGGTTTTAAGTTAAAGACATTGAAGTTAAAAAAACGTAGTTTTCTCTATGTACACTTGTTTAACATTTACAGTTTATGTAAAATAACTTCTTTTAAAAGAACAAACTACATTTTCTGAGAACATGGATCACATGGAAGAAAGTAAATGTTTGTGTATAATTTTAATTTCGTTTACTGTCGCATGCATGACCCAGTGGTTTGGCCTCTCCACTTGCAGTCTAAAGGTCATGGGTTCGAATCCCTGCCCCACCAAATATGCTTTCTCTTTTAGCCTAGGGGGCATTATAATGTGATAGTCAATCATACTATTCATTGGTAAAGAATAGCCAAATTGTTTAAAGTAGGTGGTGATGACCAGCTGTCTACTCTCTAGTCTTTTACTGTCAATAGATTAAGAATGGCTGGTGTGATAGCCCTTGTGTAGCTGTGCAAAAAATTCAAAACAAATTAAATAA